>NW_006408529.1:30515526-30518118 GCF_000296735.1 Chrysochloris asiatica | reverse complement strand
TATTTTTTCAGAGCAAAATCATCCAGTCTTGCATTCACCTCACAAATGTTAGGTTTTAGCACATATTTGCTACGGCTGTGTTCATCCATCTCATAGAGGGTCTGGCTATATTTCCCTGACCCTCCACTTTACCAAGCATGGTGGTGATGTGCTGTGGAGTCGGTTCTGACTCATAGCCATCCTGTATAGGGTTTCCAAGGCTGTACATATTTATGGGAACAGAAAGCCTCATATCTTTCCCAGAATGGCTGGTAGAATGGCCAACTCGTAACAACTATGCTACTAGAACTCCTTTAACAAGAATGATAGAGGTGACATACACCATTCCTGGTTTTCAATCATTCAGTACTTTCTTGTTCTTGCCTCTTGGTCTATGCACAGGTTCCGCAGGAGTACAATTGTTGTTGTTGTGTACCTGTGGAGTCAGTTCTTACTACAGCATCCCTGTATAAGGTTTCTGAGAGTAGCTGATGTGTTTCAACTGCCGACATGTGGTCACCAGTCCATTGCTTATCCTATAGCATCACATCAGGGCTCATCTACAATGTGTTGTTGATGTTAAATGCTGTTGTGACTATGTATTGGATTTCCAAGGAGCAGCTAGTGAGTGTGAACTGCCAACCATATGGTTCAAAATGACCTTGCAGTCCAGTGTTTATCCTACAGCAACATCAACAATGTAGGTTGCTTTCATTACTCAAAGTATGTACTGGGATCCTTTTAATAACAGAAAATGATAGCTAAATTGAATATTCCACTATTTAATTTGATATAAAAATAAGAAAAAACAAAACATAACAGATTTCATAGATACATTCTTTTTCTTTTTCTAAGGTATACCTCCTTTAATAAGGAGCTCTGGTAGTGTGGTGGTTACAAATTGGGCTGCTAATCTCAAGGTCAGCAGTTCAAAACTACCAGCAGTCTGCAGGAGAATGATGAGGCTTTCTGCTCCTATAAAGATTTAGAGCCTTGGAAACTCTATACAGGGCTGCTACAAGTCAGAACTGAGTCCATAGCTATAAATGCTATAACAATAGACCACTAGTTCCTTCGTCTGTGGATTGGAATAGCAAACTTTTAGGTTTTTTCTGAACACAAACCATTTAGGCCATCCAGGGACCTTGTAATTTTGATAATTGTATTGTATAAATTGTATGGTACATAGAGTATAAATCCTCTAAAGGGACTAACTTTTATTTTGTTATTGAAATTTTCATTGTGATTTGAATGAAGGTTACAAAGCCGATTACCGGTTTTACATTCCACAAAGCAGACATTTTGCTTCCTCTCAAATAAATTATTACAATCACCTCAATGTAATATCATTTATTCCACTTCCCTCCTGTGACTCTTTTTCCATTGCATTTTTCTTTCCCAAGCCTTCTGAATTATGTCCTTAGGTAAATGCTGCCCTTTTCATTTCAAATGGTTGACTATTCTGTGGTGTGCATACCACACTAGTGTTGTTTCCCTTATATGCCTATTTACTGCTTGGTTGAAAAGTGAGCACCAAGGGTGTGTACAGTTCCAGACCTGAAGGGTGACCAAAGACCATAGTCTCAGGTTATTCAAGTCTCTTTCTGATCAGTTGTTGTTGTTGTTGTTAAGTGCCATGAAGTCATTTCTAACTCATAGTGACTATGTATAGGGATTTGAGGTTTTAAATCTTCGTGGGAGCCAAAAGCCTCATCTTTCTTCCACCGGCCTTGTGGTGGTCTTTTTTAAAAATAATTTTAACTTTGTTCCACAGTTTCTCCCATTCTGTCTAGGACCATCTAATATGATCTCTTTCAGAGCAGTGGATAGTGGTAGCCAGGCTCTCTGTAGTTCTTCTGGTCTTAGTGTGGTGGAGATGGATGTTCACATGTTCCATTTGTCCACTGGTTTAATTAAAGCACAATTAGTCATAATAACAAATACACACTATTTAATTATAAGAGTCTTATCCCCATCTCCTTTCACCAGACCTGTCTAGACTAGATGAAAACTATTCAGTGGAGATTCTACCCTCCCCTGCACACTTTTAAACTAAACTCCCTCTTGAAAACTTGTAAACCTTTATAATTCCACCCATTTTAGGTAGCCAGTCCCCACTCAATTGATATTTTGATCTACTACATCCATAAGTATAGGTCAAGTTCATAAAATTTTAGAAATTTATCCTTGTTTCCTTTACCAAAATTCTTTATCTTCCTCTAGTCAAGGTATCATCATCAAGCCATCAAAGCTAGGTCAAAAGCAAGTTTGGGCATTCTTGTGCATCTCCCCTCACTTTATATTAGCTGAATGCTCTACTCTCAGCTCTAAGTCCTCCGTGGCTATGTCCTTGTCCATGGAATCAGGAGATCCCAGGTCTCATCATATTTCAGACCAACCAGCCTTTCCTATTCTGTTTCTCCAGGTCTATGGAGGTCTGTGGAAAATGGCCAAACCCAGTCCATATCTTCATTGCTGCCCTTCCCCTTCTTCCATTCACCAGTAGACCAATGTGGTCAACAGTAAACTTACATGACTGCTCGTGTGATCTCTTTGAGTTTCAGTCTTGGAATGGGGGTTGTACTGCAAGTACTTGAATGCTTGCCTTGATGG
>NW_006408529.1:30509200-30510311 GCF_000296735.1 Chrysochloris asiatica | reverse complement strand
GGTCTGCTTGCCCTTTCAAGTGGGAATACCCCATCTCAGAAGGTTCTGGTTAGGGCTCAGGACTCCACCTAAGGTCCTATACACTACAAAGTTTCTTCAAGAAGCCTATTTCACTGATTAATTTCTAGAACCCTAAAGGGAATGATTTTTTAAATGAGTTTAAAATATATTTTTCTTTATTTAGTGTGATAATCTTTAGTCTATGTCTATAGCCATTTGTGACACATTTACTTTAAATGTATTAGATCATATTATATACATCTTTCCTAAAGTCTGCCATACCCTTCTTCTTAAACAAATCACAGAACACATCTAAGTTTATTTATCTCTTTAAATAAGCTAGATGAGTATGTTTAAGTATTGTGAATATATTTGCAAAGAAATTTTCTGTCTGTATTTTAAAGCTTCAAGCACATTTCTAGCTAAAAATGCCTTCTAAATTACTCAGACTTCTGCTAAGGGAGGATGTGCACAGTAGCAATTAGAACAGATAATCAGTTGGATGTTGGATTTGTCATCTTAAAGGGAAAAATCATTAGCAAGATTCTGGGTGGCCAATGACAGCTGAAATACTTATAAATCATAAAATTGTCAACTCCATTATTTAAAAAGAATACGTTGGATCTTTTCCTTTTACAGTTTTTATTTATGCCACTTTGCCAAAAAAATCAACACTTGGGATCCTGTCACACAAAAAACTTGACAACTCCAATAAAAATTAAACAAGTAAATTGTCTTAGATAAACTCACAACACTGTTCTGTGCACACTGTATCAGGGCGTCACTAGACTTTAGCAATCACTGAAGTGATTCACACATTCTGGAGGCTGCCTCTGAACACTTACTGTGCATCTACTATTGGAGTCCTGGTGTGGCACTGTGGGTTAATTCTCTGGACTGCAAGGTCAATGTGAACTGCAAGGTTGGTGATTTAAGTTCACCAGCCACTCCTCAGAAACCCTATACAAGGTTGATATGAGTAGGAACAGACTTGAAGGCACTTAACAACAACAACAATGCCATACAGATAAATGAACCATAGATTCTTCCTTCAAGGAGTTTGCATTCTAGATCTCCAAAACATCCTTTGAAATATAGCAACTAAATATTA
>NW_006408529.1:30506189-30508155 GCF_000296735.1 Chrysochloris asiatica | reverse complement strand
GCTTCATCTTTTTCCTGTTGAGTGGTTGGTGGACTCTAACTGCCAACCTTGTGGCTAGTATCCTACGGAGACACTGCATTCTCATTTGTCACTTTTAGACCAAGACAATTAAAAGATATTGGATGGACAAATAAGGGATGGTGCAATTAGTTTATACACTCAACTCTAAACCAAGAGGTCCAACCAGGGACCACCAAAAGTTTGATTCCATTCAGAGGCACTTAATAAGAAAAGTCTAGTGATCAACCTTTGAAAAATTAGCTGTTGAAAATGCTATGCAGCACAGCTCTACTCTGACACAAATGAGGTCACCATCTTCATTGAATTTTTAAATTATGCATAATCTACTAGGTTGATCATATAGTTGTTAGTACTCAAAAGTATGCTAAGATTGCTAAGCTTTTAAAGTAGTTATGGATTCTATTTTTCAAATACATATATTTTAATAATTATTGTTGTTAAGTGCTGTGGAGTCAGTTCTGACCAATAGCAACCCTGTATACAGCTTCCAAGGAGCTGCTGGTGAGTTTGAAAAATGCCAACCTTGCAGCTCAAACTGACTTTGCAGTCGAATGCATGAATTCACAGTCTCACACCAGGACTCCTTATAATTATTACATAAAAAAAAATGTAAACAAAAGGCACTATAATCCACAGGATTCAGACTAGGATATATATATATTTAGAAAATCATTGTGTCCTTATTGCTATTTAATTAACAACAGTTAACTTCTGAGTTCCTCAAATGTGTTTAAACACATACTCTCATATGCACAATTACACAACCTATCTGATGTACACAACTCATTTAGGTAGTACTTAAAAATAAACAGTCAGCAACATATATAATTTTGCCACCATTGTGACTTGTTGAAAGATTATGTAAAATAAATTATTTGAATTACATCACTTGAGCCGTAGTTTACTGAGTATTGACAGAGAGCTTACTATGATTTTGACAAATAATCAGCAAAGTTTGGATCAAATAAGTTGTTATTGTTGTTAAGTGCCATTGAATCAGTCCCAACTCATAACGACTCAGAGGAATGACTGGTGAGTTTGAACCACTGACTTTTCAGTTCAAACTGACCTTGAGGTTGAGTGTTTATCCTAAGGTGCCACACTAGGACTTAAAAGTACCCAATAAGTAATTAATTGAATACATAACTTTGTAAATAGACTAAATAATTTATAGATGCTTAGAACTGGCGTATAGCTAAGGTATCCATCAATTATTGAAACTACATGTGTAGTGGCAATAGCAGAAGCTCTTATTTCAGATTACAACTCTTTCTGAGTATTTAGGCAAGGAGTGTAGTTAATGAGGTAAGAGAACAAGAGTTCAGAGAAAGAGTTCAGAGAGAAAGGCAAAAGAATGTTGAGGCATATCTAGTTGGTCCAAGGTACATGGACCAGGAACAACAACAACAAAAAAGAATTGACAATATTCTTGCAGTCTAACTCAGAACTCATACAGAATTTAATGAGAGATAAAGTAAAAAACTCCAAATAATAGTAAAACAATTTTTTTCCCTCTAAAATTGTTGTAAAACAATGTTGACAACATAAGACATCTCTGATTTATTGCCTTGGTCACATGATGTAAGCTTATACGTGATTGGTATTGTTGTTGATAGGAGCTATTGAATATTGTCAGATATAGTGCCAAAACATGAATGCTTCAGGTTGGAAGGCACTGAAAATATGATTGGGGAAGAGCTGTCTCCTCTAGGTAGATTTGACCATGATGATGAGAATGGAACAAAGCTTTTGAGACCTTCATTTTCTGATGGGACATGCTCAAAATGAGGAGAAACAGTTGTAAATATCCATTAATAATTGGAACATTGAATTATGAGGCATGGATTGAGGAAAATTGAAATAGCAAAAAATGAGATGAAATGCATAAAAATCAATATCCTAGGCATTAATGTGCTTAAATGAACTGGTATTGACCATTTGAATC
>NW_006408529.1:30503269-30504684 GCF_000296735.1 Chrysochloris asiatica | reverse complement strand
AAAAAAATTACCAGAAAGATATGTATCTGTGCTTTGTTGACAGTTTAATCTGTATGGATCATGACATGTTATGGACATCATTGAGGAGAATGGGTATTCTGGAGCACCTAATGGTGTTCATGAGGAACCTGTAAATAGGCCAAGAAACAGTCATTCTTACATAACAAGAATACACTGAATTGTTTAAAATCAGGGAAGTGTGGTCAGGGTTGTGTCTTTCACCATATATTTTCAATCTATATGCTGAGCACATAATCCGAGAAGCTAAATTATATGAAGAACAGTTTGGCATTAGGATGGGAGGAAGACTCATACATTAACAACTTCAACATATAGGTGATACTACCTTGCTTGTGTAGTCCTGATGTGGCAATATGGGTTAATGCGTCAGACTGCAAAGTCGCTTGAACTGCAAGGTTGGCAGTTCAAGCTCACCAGCTGCTCCTTAGAAACCCTATACAGGGTAGCTATGGGTTGGACTCGACAGCACTTAACAGAAACAACCTGGTTTGCTGAAAACTAAGACAACATAAAATACTTATTGATGAGGATCGAAAACCACAGCCTTTGGTATTGATTGCAACTCAATGAAAACAATAATTCTCACCACTTGGCCATAAACAACATCATGATAAATGGAGAAAAAAGTTCAAAGTTTCAAATACTTCATTTTAATCCACTATCAACACTCACTGAAGCAGCTGTTAAGAAATCAAATGATGCAGAACAGTAGGCAATGTTGCACAGAGAAAGATGTCAGTTTGATGACGAAGGTGCATCTGACCCAAGCCATGGTGTTTTCAATAGTCTTATATGCATGTCCTTGTGTGGCCCTGTAGGGTTAAGCACTGGACTGCAAGTTTGGTTTGAACTGAAAGGTTGTTGGTGTTAAGTGTCATCAAGTCAGTTTCAATTCATAATGACCATGTAGAGGGTTTCCGAGGAGAAAGTGGTGAGATTGAACTGCTGACCTTGCAGTTCAAACAGCTTTGCAGTCTGATGCTTTAACCCACAATATCACACCATTACTCAAGGTTGTTGTTGGTGTTGTGAAGTGCAGTTGAGTTGATTCCGACTCATATTGACCCTGTGTAGGGTTTCCAAGGAGCAGTTGGTGAGCTTGAACCACCAACCTTGCAGTTCAAACAACTTTCCAGTCTGACGCATTAGCCCACAGCGCCACACCAGAACTCACGGTATGAGGATCAAATTCACCAGCCACTTCTCAGGCACCCCATACAGGGTCCTTATAAGTTGTAACTGACTCAAAGGCACTTAACAACAATGCTGTATGCCTGTGAAATTTAGATAACGAATAAGGGAGAACATAGAACCATTGATGCATATGAGTTTTAGTGTTGGAAAAGAATATTAAAAACCAAGGTCTACCAGAAGAACAAACACCTCTGTGTTGG
>NW_006408529.1:30497699-30502834 GCF_000296735.1 Chrysochloris asiatica | reverse complement strand
TCTAGTCTCAGAAATCCTATAAAGGGTTGCTATTAGACGGAATCAACTTGATGGCAGTGGGTTGTATATATACATTAATTCAGGTGTTTCACTAGTTTTACTAATATACTCATATATAGCTATTTCAACTATAGATTCAGGAACTAGGGAATAACTCAACTGCAATCAAGACTGTGTCATCTTCCCATTCATTTCCTAAACTCCATAACCTCTCTTTCTCCACCTCTGACCCAAGGACAATATTATAATTGTGGAGTGCTTTGGATTTAGTGCAAATTCAGAGCCTGTTTTAATAACTTCAGATATTCAATTTTTTTCAGGACACATAAAGCCAAGGACATGACAGCAAGTTTCTTGGGAAAGGCTTACAGAAAAATGTACTATAGTATATACTTGGGTGGTGGTGGTGTGCTGTTGAATCAGTTATGACTCATAGCAATCCTGTGTAGGGCTTCCATGGCTGCGAATCTTCACAGGACCAGAAAGCCTCAACTTTCTCCTGAGGAATTGCTGGTGGATTCAAATTGCTGATCTTGTGGTTTGCAGCACTGTGCTACCAGATTTCCCTATATACTTGCAGTCATCTTTAAAGCTTATTCTTTATAGAAAATTGGCTCCTTCCTCAATAAAGAAATAACAGATCTATAAATGGAACTAAGCCATGAATACCTATTTTGTTGGTAAGAATCAATATAATTAGACAATTTCTTCTGATTATATAGCTCAAACAATTCTGCAGGAGGCTATCCATTCAATTTGGATAGAAGTCTGTGATCAACTATCTGTGATAATAGATCCGTATGAGTCAAAGTGCTGTTGAATGCTCCATCCATACTTATTATGGTAATTTAACTCACCATGTTTGTGAAGTTTAAAAAGTGCCATTCTAAGACCCAATTATTTCTATTGAAATCAGGAGCCTAATTCCATGGTTGCATCTAATACGGCTTTTCTAGGATGCCTGTGTTACTGTCACCAATGTATTTCTCTCTTCATTGTTAAAAGGAGTATTCTCAGAGAGGTTCAAGGAGCCCTGCTGTCAAAGTACTTAAAACTCTCCAGTGCTAAGACCCCATCATCTGCTCTGCAAGAGAAAGCTGTGAAATTCTAGTCCACAAAGATTTACAACTCTAGAAACCATTTGGGACAGTTGTCCTATAGGATCTCTATGCATCATAATTGATTGGAAGACAAGGTTTTTTTTTTTTTTTATTATTATTCACAGAGCCCTTCTAGGATGCTATGATTAGTCTATGATTAACACATTGATTGCACTAAACACATTCGCTACAACATTCGCATATTCCCTAGACTTTGAACTCCATCTATGGTTTTCCAGGAGAGTTCTAGCATTCAGCCTCATTGATTGTAAGAAAAGTGAGTACAGGAAACAATGTACCAGCCTTTCAGAATGTTACTATTGCTCCCAGGTGTTTGAGGCAATATTTTAACACCAAACTATGATTTGGTATATTTAAATTGAAAATTTCAGCAGGCTGGGGTATTATATTAAACTTTCTTTGGTTTAAAACTCTTAATATCCATTTCCCAAAATGTTTCCCAGGATCTTTCAAGTTCTTTTGTTTCTTTCCTTTGTTATAGAAAAAGAGACATTGTAATTCTTTATCTGACTTCTTATTTTAGACAAATTGAGTAATAAAATAGCTGATAGAATTATTAGAGTCACTGATGGTCACATTTGTTTAATGACCTCGGGAGATTAAGCACAGAGATTAACAATCAGTAAATCTCAAGGATGGTTTTCATTGCTTGCTGGTGTGGAGCAATAGATTAATGCACCAGGCATTTCACAGGAGAAAGATGTGACAGTCTGCTTCAGCAGAGATTTACAACCTTGGAATACCTATGGGATAGCTCTACTCTATCTTACAGGGCCACTATGAGTAGGAATCAACTGGGAATCAATGCATTTTATTTGATTTGTCTTATTTTACTCTGAGAGGATATTTGCAAGTATGCAAAGACCTGAGTTAGAAAATGAAAAGAGAAAAACACACATATCATTTCTCAAGTTAAAATAACTGAAGAAAAAATTCAAACCTCAGGCCATACTACTGAAGGATTCTATGGGCAAAAATCCACCACTTGTCTGTCAGATTGTTGTGCTGTGGTGGCTTGTGTGGAAATGTGATGTTGGAAGCTACACCGCTGGCATTGTTAATACCTGCAATATCTTTCACAGTGAAAAGGTTTTCGCAGGGCTTCCAGAATAGACAGACATGGAAGAAGGGGATGCGGTCTACTTCTGAATGTTTAGCCACAACCACTGAAAATCTTATGAATAGCAGTGCAACACTATCAGATGGTACCAGAATAGTAAATATTAAAATATTTTATATAGTACAAGAATACTTTCATAAAGATGAGACCTTCAGTTTAAAAGGCACACAAAATTCGACTAGGGGATAGCTGCCTCTTCAAATTACAGTTGACCATAATGACACCAATCCAGTAAAGCTTTCAGGACATTTATTTGCTGATGACACATTACTCAAAATTAAGAGAAACAGCTGTAAACATCCATTCATAATTGAAAAATGGAACATACGAAGCATGGATCTAGGAACATTGGATGTTGTTATAAATGAAATGGAATGCATAAAGACCGATATTCTAGGCATTGTTGTTATTGTTAGGTGCAATTGAGTCAGTTCCAACCCAGTGGGACTCTGTACAACAGAAACAAATGCTGCCCGGTCCTATGCTATCATCACAATTGTTCCTCTGCTTAAGCTCATTGCTGTTACCACAGTGCCAATTCAAATCGTTGGGAGTCTCCTCATTTTTGCTGACCCTCCACTTTACCAAGTATTATATCGTCCAGGAATTTGGTTTCCCTAATAATATGTCTGAAGTATGAGACACGGATCTGGTTGTCTTGGCTACTGATGAATATTTTGGTTGTACTTCTAACACAGATTTGTTTGCTCTTCTGGCAGTCCATGGTACCTTTAATATTCTTCTCCAACACCTTAACTAAAATGCATTAATTTTTCATTAGGCTTCCTTATTCATTGTTCAACTTTCACTGTGTTTATTTATCCAAATTATCAAGGGAAAATTAGGTTATTACTACTCAAAACAGTGATGGAGGTCTATACCTGGAAACTGAGGGATTCATTCAAAAACTTATTTGTGTTCCTAAATCTAATATTAATGTCTGTAAAAAAACTAGTATAGCCCAATAAGGTCAGTCCCAACATGGACATAAATTCTGTAGGAATAAAGGTTTGGTTTGCCCCACCAAATAAAGAACCTATAACAGTCAAGTGCTGACAAGAGTGTAAACAAAATATAAAATTAGATAGAAGAAAGAAGCAAATTAAGGTTATTGATTTTGGATTTATGATTGAATAAAGAGATAGAAATTGCATTGCTTTTATGTCAAATGATTAGGTTTTTCTTGATTTCTTTTATACCTTAAATGACTAGTGTTATGATTTAGGATTGATAACTGCTTGTGTAGATTCAACAATAGATGGGGCTTTGTAATTTCCATTTTGTTGGACAAGAATGAATTCTGAGTTAAAAAAATGTGTTGAGAGTGTTGTTTCCTTTTTCTCCCTTGTTGTTGTTGTTAAGTGCCCCCGAGTCAATTCCGACCCATAGTGACCCTGTATAGGGTTTCCAAGGAGTAACTGGTGAACTTGAACTGCTGACCTTGCAGTTCAAATGGCTTTGCAGTCTGGTATATTAACTCACAGTACCATACCAGGACTCCTACTTCCCCATAAATTCAAAGTTGATCTCTATGGATTGCCTTATTTAGGTTTTCATGCTTTTTATTTCAAATTAGATTCAGACAATGGGAGTTATCAGTAGTAGGTTAAAGATTAGGAATCGAGAATGATCAAGGTATTTCTGAAACTACCTTTTCATGCAAATTGTTGTTGATATTGTTGGTTGCCTTTGAGTTGATCTCTGATACATGACAACCCCATGCACAAGTGAATAAATCACTGTAACTGCATTGCCCTGCATCACACCATCTACATGTCCACTATCTGTTGGTTTAGCTATTCTAACTGATATAATTCATTTGATTTTCATTGGTTGATTTTCAGAAGTAGAGCTCCAGATATTTCTTTCTCATCCAACTGAGTCTGGAATTCCTACTGAGTCATGTTCAGCATGATAGCAATATGCAATCCACCACTGAAAGAAGGGTGATAGTTGAGTATGAGGTAAACTGATCAGAAATCAAATCTCCATCTCCTACATGGAAGGCCAGAGTTCTAATGCTGAACCATCAATAATTTATGATCAGGGTATTTCTTTTCCATATCTTTCCTTACTTAAACCATTCCATAGTTTTAACAGTGGCTGCCTCTACTGCCCAGCTCTCCTTTAGAAACACTATTTCCCTTATTCCTTGCTCAATTATTAGTGGTAGTAGCTTCCTGTGTTTCCTAGTTCCAGGGTCTATAGCATCCCTGGAAAATTACCCTAAACTTCCCTGCATGCTTCATTAAATTTTCTTTACTGTAAAAACTAAATGGGCCTTGTATTTCCTGAAGAGATCCAAACCCACATGCCAATCAATACTGTGTGAATACTTGTCAGTAGAGAGTGATCTAGATTAGCAATCTCCAAACTTTTTCAGACATTCTTATTCAAATGGTGCTAGAGATTTACTTTGTAAAACAGAGCTAGAAGAAGTAAATGGAGGTATACAGATGGTTGTCCTGATAAGCGCTTCCAGAAAAGTATTTATTTGCTTGGCACTTGCAATTTCCAGGACAAAATCTTCAAGCATTTCCAAAGGAAATTGCAAATGTTCTAAATTTTGTGATAATGTGTTTAGTCAAGGATACAGTTTATAGTAAAACTGCATTATTATCATTATCATTGTTTTGATGTGTATGTTGTTGTTGCTGCTGCTGTTATATGCCGTTGAGTCCATTCCAACTCCTAGTGACTCTGTATAGTGTTTCTGAGTGACTAGCGTTTGAACCCACAGCAGTTAGCAGTCCAGTACTTATCCTACAGCACCACACCAGGACACCGGTGATTGCTATTCTCACTTTTCTTGTAGCTTGATCCTTGATTATTCCTTGGGAAAATTAATAGCTCCTCTTTGTTGTGAGGATTAACATTGTGCAAAACATTGAGAA
>NW_006408529.1:30494473-30497097 GCF_000296735.1 Chrysochloris asiatica | reverse complement strand
AAATAGCATGGCTTTGGTCAGGCACATAAAGTGATATATTTGTTCATTAATACTATAAAGACATTTTTTGCAGAAGGTTTTTCCAGTGGAATATGTGGTTTGATTCCATGAGCATTGATAGTGGATCCTGGTGAGATGAAATTATTGACAACTTCAGTCTTTTCTCCTTTATCATTATGTTGTTTAATGGTTCAATTCTGAGGATTTTGGTTATCTTTATACTGAATTGTAATCCACACAAAAGATCATCAGTAAGTGACTCAAGCCCATCACTTCATCCGTAAGTTATTCAAGTCATCTTCTCTTTCTACAAGCAATGTTGTATCAGTTGCATATATAAGGTGATAAATGAACCTACCTTCAATCCTGAAGTCATAGAGTACAGCTTTTTAAATTATGTGTTCAGCATACAGACTGAATAAGGACAGAACATTGACACACTGATTTTAAGCCATAGAATATCTTCTTGTTTCATTTGAAAGACTGCCTCTTGATCTATGTACAGTTTCTGTATGAACACAATTGAACAGTTGGGAATTCTCACTTGTCACAATGTTATCCATAATTTGTTATGATCAACACAGTCAGTGAAACATAAGTAAACATCTTTCTGGTATCCTCTGCTTTCATCCAAGATCCATCTGACATCAGCAACGGCATTGTTCTTCCCATGTCTTCTGAATGTGGCTTGAATTTCTGCATTCTCCCTTTCAGGGTACTGCTGCATCATTCTAAAATTATTGTCACCATAATTTTTCTTGTGTGTAATATTAATAATATGTTTGATCATTTCTGCATTCTGTTAGATAACTTTTCTTTGTGATGCACACTGATATGGATCTCTTTCAGACTTAGCTATAATCCAAATTTTATGGTACAAATAAGTGAGCACCTGACCATTGCATCCATTGGTTGAAACATTTCAGTTGGTATTTGGTCAATTCCTGGAGCCATTCTTTCTTTTTCTGTCAATGCCTTCAGTGAAATTAGACCTGCAATTGATCATACAGAAAGAGTTGCTATTATTCTACACAGTATACTACCCTCTGTAACCATGGACACAGTTGTTATTTATTTGATTCTCCATTCAATACAATTTTCAACATCAAAAGAAGGCTTTACATGAGTTTGGGATGAAATATTAGCAATGAACTCCCCATCTTGACTTTTTACCTAGTATATATAGTGTCCCCATCCTGGTTTGTATAGTGGTGATGGTTATGTGCTGTGGAGTCGTCGGTTCCAACTCACAACGACCCTGTACAGGATTTTTGAGGCTGTAAATCTTTACGGGAGCAGAAAGCCTCATCTTTCTCCTGTGAAACAGCTGGCAGTTTCGAACTGTTGACCATAAGGTTCACAGCCCAATTAGTAATCACTATGCTACCAGAACTCCTTCCTATTTTGTATAGCTTTATAAAATCCCTAATTAAAATTTTTATACCACTAGAGCATTTGTTATAATATAGTTAGCTATCTACACCAAGTTTTGTTTATTATACCACAGTTCCCTCTAACTTCCTTTAATGTTTCTTATTAGACACTACATATAATTAATCTGAACTTTATTTCTTTTTGCCTCCTGAAATAGCATCATCATTCAAATTAAACCGTATAGCTGCACATTTAATTGAAATTTTCACTAACTAATGGTCCTAAATAGTTCTTTTAAAAAGAAACCAATGCAGATAATTTATTTTATCCCTGTCCATATTCTGTCTTCATTCTATGCTTCATCCTTCAAAGTGAAAATATAGTTGGAAAACCCATTATTGTAAAATGAATTTGAATTGAAGGACCTGTTCATCAACTAAAGAGTTCTAAGATGAGAACAATATTTCAAGCAACAAGAGACATATGTCAAATAACAGCAGTAAGATTGCTCTGAAAGACTTCAATGAAGTATGTTAATTAGAACCTGCACTTAAGTCTCCTCAAAGTTTGGTGGTTAACAAAACACTTCAAAACAGTTTGAAGAGACTATGTGTTTCATGTTAGCGGCAATTGAAAAGTTCGTAATACCTCAATCATTTGAGATAGAAATGGTACACACTAAATTAGCCTCTAGAAGAGTAAATAAAATAATCACAAGTATGTTGTTGTTGTTGTTAAGTGCCGTCGAGTCAGTTCCGACCCATAGCGACCCTGTACAGGGTTTCCAAGGCTATAAATCTTTACAGGAGCAGAAAGCCTCATCTTTATAGGCATTTTAATATTCTATTTTCAGTCATCCTGACAGAGTGTAGCCTGTACGGCCACAGTTATAAATCAAGTCAAATTAAAGGTAGATTTATTCTAGCACCTTCTTTCCATTACTTGACTTTGAATAGAATACTATGCAAATGGTTTAAAATTGGAATTAAATCACATAGAAGTTACTGGTTGTTGTTAGGTGCTATCAAGCCGGTACTGACCCATAGTGACCTTATGCACAGCAGAACAAAATACTGCCCAATCCTGGGCCAACCTCACTATTGTTGCCACGCTTGAGTCCATCAATGCTGCCACTTGGCCTATCCATCTTGGAGATCTTCTTCTTTTTCTCTGACCCTCCACCTTACCAAACATGATATTCTTCTCCAGTGACTGGTCTCTCCTGACAATATATCCGAAGAATGAGAGAC
>NW_006408529.1:30459575-30461005 GCF_000296735.1 Chrysochloris asiatica | reverse complement strand
ATTGATGATTTCCACATTCCATTGGGTCACCTTTCTTTGGAATGGGCACAGATACTGAAATCTTTCTATCAGTCAGCCAGATAGTTGTCTTTCAAATTCCTTGGCATAGATGAGTGAGTGCCTCCTGTGCCGCCTCACTTTCTTAAAATATTTCCATTTTTATTCCATCAATTTGTGGCGCCTTGTTCTTTGTGAAACCCTTTGTGAAATGCACCTTGGATTCCTTCCTTCAGAATCATTGACTCTTGCTCATATGCTACCTCTTGAAATGGTTGAACATCAACCATTTCCTTTTGGTACAAAGACTCTGTGTATTCCTTCCATATTTTTTGATACTTTCTGCATCATTCAATAATTTGTCCAGAGAATCCTTTAATAATGAAAGTCTAGGCTTGAATTTTTTCTTCAGTTGCCTAGCTTGAGAAATGCTGAGCATGTTCTTCCTTTTTGGTTTTCTGATTCCATATCTTTGCACATTTTGTTGTAATATTTGGCTCATGAGGAAGTTGTGAATAGACCAAGAGACAGTTGTTAGAACAGAACAAAGGAACACTGAATGGTTTAACATGGAGTGCACCAGGAAACTATTGTTTTACTATGCTTAATTGGAATAAAAATAACCTTCATGCTGAAAAATAATCTGAGAAGCTGAATTATATAAAGAAAAACACGTTAACAGGATTGGAGGAAGACTCAGTAACTACCTGTGGTATGCTTATGATACAACCTTGCTTGCTGAAAGTGAAGAGGACTTAAAATATTACTGATCACAGCCTTCGGTATGGGTTGCATCTTAATTTAGAGAAATCATAAATCCTCATTGCTGGACCAATAAACAACATTCTTATCAATGGATAAAAAATTGAAGTTGTCAAAGACTTCATCTTGCTTGGATCAACTATCTACACTCATGGAAGCAGCAGTCAAGAAATCAGACAACGTATTGTGTTAGGCAAATCTGCTGCACGAGACCTTTTGACAGTGTTGAAGGGCAAAGATGCCAGTTTGAGGACTAAGGTGTGCTAGACCCAAGCCATGGTATTCTCAATAACCTCATATGCATGTAAAAGTTGGACAGTGAATAAGGAAGACCATAGAAGAATTGATATATTTGAGTTATGATAGTGGAGGAGAGTATTGAAAGTACCATAGACTGTCAAAAGAACCAACAAATCTGTGTTGAAAGATGTTCAGCCAGAGTGTTCCTTAGAAGCCAGAATGGCCAAATTTGTCTCTTATGTTGTTGTTATGTGCCATCCAGTTAGTACCAACCCATTGTGACCTTATGCACAGCAGAATGAAACACTGCCCGATCCTGGGCCAACCTCACTACTGTTGTCACACTTGAGTCCATCAACACTGCCACTTAGCCAATCCATCTCGTTGGGGGTCTTCCTCTTTTTCTCTGACCCTCCACCTTACCAAACATG
>NW_006408529.1:30446744-30458728 GCF_000296735.1 Chrysochloris asiatica | reverse complement strand
TTTAAGTTTTCCTAGTTTAGAGGTACTCACACCCATCAAGTTGAATCAGACTCATAGTGACCCTGTGTAGGGTTTCTGATACTATAAATATTTATAGGAGCAGACAGCCATATCTTTTTGAGTAACTGGTTATTTTTAACTGACAACCTTGTGATTAGCAATCCATTGTTTGTCCCATAGCACAACCACAGCCCTAGAATTTAGAGGCAAGAGAGGCTTGTTTATGACCATGCTGTATCTTCTTCTGATAACCTATATGCTCCAGTACCTGTTGTCAAGACAGCACTTCTGTATATACCAGACAACCTATCTTGAATTTATCCAAGGGGAGGAGAGCAGAGTTAGTCCCAGAAAATACAGGAAAGTAGATTAATTTAATAATATTTTAAGCTGTTTATCTTTGGGGACCTTGGGCTTCATCCTTTCATTTTATAGATGTAGAATATGTGTTACTTTCTTGAAGTCACTCAACATGTTAATGACAGAATGAAATTGGGAATTGGGAACTATAGAATACTCATTCATTGCATCCCATTAATTCCTTTCAGATGCTTTGCTTTTGTTTGTTTTTATTTTTTCATTGAAATTGCTATGTGCTCCTGTACTCTTTGCTTCTATGTTGTCCTACAGAAATTCTATAAGTCACCTACTCTAAGGTTTCACAGTCTGCATAAGTCAGTCTGTCTAGAAATATGCATATTTTTAAGAGTACAGAAAATGTTCAATGGAAAGTCACAAGGAACCCATTGCATAATTTATTTCTGCATAGTTTTATTATTATTTGCATGGGGAGGGAGTGCTTTTCCCCATTTCTGTCCCCAAATCACACTACACAATCATATATGCTAGTTCTGCTACTGAAAAAAAAAGCCAGTAATAAATACAGATCAAATAATAAGGAGATTTGAATACAAAGTATTTTCTACACGCATATAACATCATCCTACAACTTATGGTGCAAAGAAAGAGTCCATTTGTATATCTCAGCCAGCATAATTTTATCTCTTTTTTATCTAATGAGACTAGAGAAACTCCCAGTTATGGTATTCTCATGTGTCTTTACTGAGGCTTTGGGAAGATACTGGCAAAACCACCACTGCTTTCTGCCTTTTCCATATTCTTTTGTGTTGACTTCATTCTCTTTTGATTTAAAAATAATAAGTAAGTAAAGAAATTTCGATTTGAACAAAAAGTTCAGAAAATTTACATGTAATCATGTTAACGCACACAACAACAACAAAATAGTTGGACTGGAAAAACAAAACAAAACACACCTTCCATTAAGTTGAATCTCACTGAGCTAGTGCACAAACACACAAGGCATTTTGGACATTCAGATCAAATAGCTATGATATGCTATGACAGAATTTAGACCATGACATTTATATTTTTTTTCTCTATAAATAAAGATTTTTCCACACTAAAAAATATCATAAGCATTGAACTGCTAACTATAAGGTTGGTGGTACAAAACCACTAGCCTCACATTGGAAATCCTATCAGTTGTTATGGGTCCAAACTGACTGAATGGCATGTAACAACAACAACAACAATATCTTCATACTCTAATGGTACTGAATCAGTTCCAAAGGTTATTTCTACACTCAGCTTTAGTGTAAATTTAATTAAATATAGAATTAATTAGGTTTTTTTTTTGTTGTTGTTGTTGTTTTCTTTTCTTTGAGTTTCCAGTCTAAAAATAGGTAATCAAGGTATCAAGATATTTCTGTCTTTTAAGACACACCGTGTTCCCAACGTGCTATTACTTGAACAGATAAAAACTTAGAGTTGGACTTACTTTTTAGCAGATGCTTAATTTTTATGCTTGTTAGCAAGTTGTACATTTTGAAAGCTAACTTTTTAATTCTTTTAAGACCATGAATCCATTTTGTAGTTTCTCTGTGTTATTTAAAATAACTTTCTCTATCAAATAAATTACCCTGATTAATACTACTTAGTACAATAGCTATAAAAAGAAAGCTCTAAAATGTTTACAAAAGTGTTATCTCAATCGTAGGAAATATTATGAATAAGAATAGTAGGATATATACTTTTAGGAAATGTTAGAACTGATAAATGAAAAGAAAAATCATGGTTAAAAAGAGACATGAGTGAAGAAGCAAAGGAAGAATAATTTAATTTGTTACTTTATGTTGCTATCATTTTTTAGAGTTTTATTTAAACTTGTGATGAATGTTAATATGAGAAATATTCAAAAGTTTGAGCTAATAGTAAGAACTACTGTTAAATTGAATGAAAAGAAGGTAAATTTTCTTTTTACATCAGTTTTTAGAAAAGTAATTGATCATAATTTTATTTTAAATTTCATTAATTTTCATTTACATATGTGCAACCATAAACATGTTGTTGTTGCTAAGTGCTACAGAATCAGTTCTGACTCACAGCGACCCTGTATAGTGTTTCTGTGGCTGAGAGAGCAGAAAATCGGACATTTCTACCATCAGTAGCCAGTGGGCTCAAACAGCCAACCTTGCAGTTCACAGTCCAGTGTTTACCCTACAGAGTCACTTCACTCCTCAACCATAAACATAAGCCTATGTAAATAGCAGAGTCCTGATGGGGTTCTGAAGGATGAAAACTGGACTGCTAACCTTTCTTTAAGTTGGAACTGACTCTATGGCTTGATAAATAAAAAGAAAAGTCATTTTTAGATGTCCAGTGAACTTCTCTGTCAATTTTCATAATTACTGACTATAATCATTGTAACAGAGTCCTGGTGTGGCACTATAGGATAAGCACTCAAGATCTGTTTGAACCACAAGGTTTGTTTGAATCACAAGGCCAGAGGTTCAAACTCACCACCTGCTCCTCAGAAACCCTATACAGGGTCGCTATGAGTAGAAACCAACTCAATGCCTACTAACAACAAGAATCATTGTAGAAAAGAGGCAGAATTTGTTTAGATTTTCTGAATCAGAAAGTCCTGATATCACCACTTTGATTTTGAATTTTAAAAAGTTCATATGTTCCGTGCTTTAAGTTCTTCATTTTTATTTCTCCAAATTTCCTGTTTTCACTGACTAGATCAATTTAAAATAAATAATCTTGCATCCTGTGTCCTCTAAAATGTTAACACCTCATTCTATTTTCTTATTATACATTTTGATGCTTAAGTTTTTTTTGTTGTTGTTGTTAGGTGCCATCGAGTCGGTACTGACCCTTAGCAACATTGTGCACAGCAGAACGAAACACTGCCCGATTCTGGGCAACCTCACTACTGTTGTCACACTTGAGTCCATTGATGCTGCCACTTGGTCAATCCATCTCGTTAGGGGTCTTCCTCTTTTTCTATGACCCGCCACCTTACCAAACATGATATCCTTCTCCAGCGACTGCTCCCTCCTGACAATATGTCTAAAGTATGAGAGACAAAGTTTGGCCATCTTGGTCTCCAAGGAACACTCTGGCTGCACTTTTTCCAAAACGAATATATTGGTTCTTTTGGCATCCCATGGCACTTTAAATATTCTCCTCCAGCACCATAACTCAAATGCATCGATTTTTCTACGGTCTTTCTTATTCTCTGTCCAGCTATCACATGCATATGAGGTTATTGAAAATACCATGACTTGGGTCAGGTACACCTTAGTCCTTAAGCTGATATCTTTGCTCTTCAACACTTTACAAAGGTCTTGTGCAGCAGATTTACCTAACGCAATACGTCGTTTGATTTCTTGACTGCTGCTTCCATGAGTGTTGATAGTTGATCCAAGAAGAATGAAGTCTTTGACAACTTCAATCTTTTCTCCAGTGGTAAGAATGTTGTTTATTTGTCCAGTGGTGAGGATTTTTGTTTTCTTGACATTGAGATGTAATCCATACCGAAGGCTGTGCTCTTTGATCTTAATCAGCAAATGTTTTAAGTCCTTTTCACTTTCAGCAAGCAAGGTTGTATCATCTGCATATCACAGGTTGTTAATTAATCTTCCTCCAAGACTGTTGCCACATTTTTCTTCTTCATAGAACCCAGCTTCTCGTATTATTTGCACAGCATGTAGGTTGAATAAGTATGATGAAAGAATACAACCCTGTTGCACACCTTTCTTAATTTTAAGCCATTCAGTGTTTCCATGTTCTGTTTTGAACAACTGTCTCTTGGTGCAGGTACAGATTCCTCATAAGCAAAAAAGTGTTCCGAAATACTCATACTTCACAATGTTGTCCATAGCTTGTCTTGATCCACACAATCAAAAGCCTTTGCATAGTCAATAAATCATAGATAAACATCTTTCTGATATTCTCTGCTACTCAGATAGTGCTATGCATTTTCATGAGCAAAAATAGAGTCAAAAATATGTGTTTCATGACTTTTCTTTTGAAATCACAGTAAGTATGTCATTACTAAACAAGTTGGATCAAGGAACACCGTTCGCAGTATCTTTAACTAATTACTTCTAAGCTTCCCCATGGCTTGTGTTCCCTGGAGTTCTGTTGTCTTTTTTCTTAGACAGTTCTCTTCCATCCTCCTTGGACTGTTTAGTCTCATAATTCCAAAGCAAGTCAAACTGTTCTCTACAATATGCTCCTTCATGCATCTTGCTTCTAATTGAATAAAAATACTGGCATCATCCTAATTTGTTCTAGATTTTATCTATGGAAGAAATTTTGCTTCATGGAAGTGTTTTTCACTCAAGTTGTTCTTTATAAGAGTCACTCTACTCTGATATTATTTTTTGCCCTGGTAGCTCTGGTAGCATGTTGTTGTTGTTGTTAAGTGCCATCGAGTCGGGTCCGACCCATAGCGACCCTGTACAGGGTTTCCGAGGGTGTAAATCTTTACGGGAGTAGAAAGCCTCATCTTTCTCCCGCGGAGCGGCTGGTAGTTTCGAACCGCTGACCTTAAGGTTCGCAGCCCGATTCGTAACCACTACGCTACCAGAGCTCCTTGGTAGCATAGTGGTTACAAATTGGGCTGCGAACCACAAGGTCAGCAGTTCAAAACCACCAGCTGTTCTGCGGGAGAATGATGAGGCTTTCTGCTCCTGTAAAGATTTACAGCCTCGGAAACCCTGTACAGGGTAGCTATGAGTCGGAACCGACTGCACGGCACATAACAACAACAACACGGATAAAAAGAAATGCAAGCTAGAGGCTCAAAACCACCAGTCTCTTCTTGGAAACCCCATATTGGGGCGCTGAGTCCCAACCGAATCGATGGCACTAAGAACTTCTGACAGTCATTACTCTATTTATAATTAATTTTTAATTTTATTTGACAAAACTTTATGGATTACTTCTTGATTAATAAAATTATGAAATATAAATTATTTTACTCTTTTAAAATTTAATTTGAAAGTATGCCATGACCTCGATTTTCTTCAAGCTACAGAAAATCAAAAACAAATAAAAGGGTAAATGTCTCCCCTTGTGCAGTTCCTTCATTTTTTTTCTGAGCCACTTCTAAATATTTATATTGTCTGTGTTAACATTCACTCTTATGAGAGTGCATTCATTGTCTCAGGAAGAACTCTCTAATATATATTAACTTAACTGTCTTAAAAAGACAGTATCTTTAGCAGATTGTTATCAGCAACTTAACTAACTTTGTTTCTAAAATCTACCAGGTGCATATGAACAGAAGAGTGGCGGCACTTGTGCTCATAATAGCTCATTCCTTGCTTGAAGGACTCTTAGGTGGGCCTTCTAACTTCCTAGAATATAACACCTCCCTGGAGTCCTGGTCTGTCACTGTGGGAAAATGCACCGGACCACAAGGCCAGTTTGAACCACAGATTGGTGGATTGAATTTACCAGCTGCTCCTGGAAAACCCTAAACAGGGTCGCTATAGGTGGGAATTGACTTGATAGCACTTAACAACAACAAAAACAAGAAAACCAAGAACTTTTCAGTACTCTTGACTAATTGGGAAATTATGACAAACACAAGATTAAGGGTGATATCAGCCACATAAATTTCAAGTCCAATAAAGTCAGAATTTGCATACACAGGATAGCCTATAATGTACACTTTGGCTCTTCTTTATGTAAGGCTTGGAATTGTAAGTTGGTGAGGTAAAATCCCTTATTTTTAGCTTTACTAAAAATTAATAGAAAATATATGACACAGAAAATTTACAGTATGATTGATTTGGACAAATTGCATTGTCACAGAACAGAATAAATAAGTATATCAAAGTAAAGAAAGTCTGTAGTATTGTGGGTTCTGAAATCTGACTGAGCATAAAACCATTTACACTCAGTGCTGTTGAGTTGATTGTAACTCACAACTGCTGTATAGAACAGAGTAGAACTGCCTCAGCAAGTTTCCACGGACGCAATCTTTACAGAATCAGAATCCCATATGTTTCTCCCAAAGACTGGCTGGTGGGTTCAAAGCATGGACCTTTTCATTAGCAGGCAAAGCTTACCCACTGTGCTACCACAGCTGAACATTAGAAACATCTAAAAACTGATAAGATACAGATGCTGATTTGCTTCACCAAACCCACTGTTGTGTAATGTTTATGTAATGCCCAGAAATCTGTATTTTAAATAAAATATTAATTTAAACAAATTAATTCTAACACGCAGCCAGTACTGAGGATGAATACCTACAAGTGTGATGATTAACAGCACAACCTCACAGTCATTCAAACATGAATTTAAGACTTGACTCTGGTGCTCTCATCATCTAGGGCTATGATCTTATGCTAGTGGTTAAAACTTTCCAAGTTTCATTTCCCCTGCTGTAAAGTAGTGATAAAGCAAATTTTCTAGCACATATAAAGATTCAGAGCAAGAGAATGCCCGTGCACTCCTGAAAATGCAGTTCATTTATGCATCATAAATTAACTTATATGAATTCAACTAAATGTTTGAAGCAGAGAGAGAATGAGAGAGCTACATAATACACAGGCTCTACAACCTGTCATTTCACATAAGAGCATAAACCCTAAGATTATCTTGGTACAGGTAACATGACATTTTCTACAATTGTTCTCAGCTACTGAATGCTTCTCCAAGAGTGAGTACCTTCTGCTGAGTGTAATTTGAGTTTTTAAAGACAAACATTTTTTAAATGTCAGAGGGATCAAAACAAAAGTGAAATATTCCATATTGAGTATCCACAAAATAAATATTAAAATGCGCCATTCATGTGGGAGAAGTTTGTTGAAATTTACGAACAAAAAATATTTATGTGCTCAGTGTCGATTTTCCTGTGCGATTAAAAAAATAATAATCATTATATGTGATATATACCTTGTAGGTTGACCTCAAATCTTAATAATAGGATGGAGCTTCTCTATAGTGATTTGTAATTACTGCCTCATAAGATTCTTAAGCATAGCTGTGTAAGTAAAACAGAAATCTAGGTTCCATTCTCAATTTGAAAACCTGATCCTCTTTTAGTCTATTTTAGGTATAAACACCACAATCACTGTTGCCACTCCTCAGGCTGAACATTTTAAGGTCATCCTAGATTCATTTCTTTTACACACATATCTACTTTACATAAGGCCAATTTGTATTTTACATATTTTGCTGCTTTGGCATTGATCAACTTTTTCTAGCTTCCCTTTTAGGGTCCTGGTGTGGTGTTGTAGGATAAGCATCGGACTGCTAACAGAAAGGTCGGCAGTTCAAAATCACCAGCTACTCCTCAGAAAACCTAGTCCACGACACTTAACGACAACAGCAGTTCACCCTGCTTCTGTCATTTATATTCCTATCTTGTCTCTAACTAGTGTGCAGGACCACGGTATACAGCATTCCCTTAATAAGAATCTATTACCATTCTGTGACCCACTCTTTTAGCTGTAGTTACTCCCTTCCCTTTCATGGTTCCTACAAACCCATGGTTCCTACAAAAATCATGTTGGGGTCATGTCTGACTTCCTCTGGGTTCACAAGGGGTAAAGAAAATCAAACTCAAAATCAGCCCAAGGCCTATTTCTTTTACATGGAGGTCAGACATGCCTCAACCCTATAACCTTCTTTACTTTTCTCTGATATGAACCATCCCTTCCACAGCACAGATACTTCGTCTCTCCATGCTGCCTCGTGTGCCACCATCTCTGCTCTTGACACACTTCTAGATAGGGATCTTAATCTCCACTCAGACTCTTCTTTCTTGATGTCCTGGGTTCATCAGTTCTTGCTTGTGAAATGGCTCCATTTAAACCAAGTGGGGTAGTAAAACTAACCATTGCAAACCTTAATATGCTGTACACTTTAATTGCATGGCCCCAATCAATCACAGGAGTCCTGCTGTGGCACTGTAGGACAAGCACTGGACTGCAGCAAGGTTGGATTGAACCACAAGGTCAGCAGTTCAAACTCAACAGCTGTTCCTTACAAACTCTATAACTCCAATCGACTTGATAACACATAAGTTTGGTCAGAATTAAAAAGACTTTGGATATTGGTGTTGTTGTTGTTAACACTCAAAATACCAGTGGCATAGCTTTCCACATCACTGGAACATGCAATCAACCACAGTACTGACAAGTTGTGGAAGACGTTGGATAGAAAAGCCAAATCAAGCAAATTCAATGTACCGTGGTTGAAATTTTTCTCATTCCCCATGCTAATGCACTTGTTGTTGTTGTTAAGTGCCGTGGAGTCGGTTCCGACCCATAGTGACCCTGTACAGGGTTTCCGAGGGTATAAATCTTTACGAGAGTAGAAAGCCTCATCTTTCTCCCGTGGAGCAGCTGGTAGTTTCGAACCGCTGACCTTAAGTTTCGCAGCCAGATTCGTAACCACTACCAGATTCGTAATACGCTACCAGAGCTCCGTATGCTAATGCACTAGAAACATTTAAACTGGACAATAAAACTTCAATGTGTATTCACCCAGAGACCTAACCTTGTTTGCCATGTCTGATTCCTCTTCTACAGTTCCAATTTGTTACCTTACCCTTATGTATGACCCCATATGTGACCTTGTATCAAGACATATTGTAGCTTTCTTTCTGACATCTGTGAATACTTAATTTTATTTTATTTCTTCCTGGCATTCCTGTATGAGTTTCATTTATTCATGTTGCATCTTACAGACCATCCTGGATATTAACAGGACCTATAAACTTTAGACACTAAAGGGTCAGCAAGTTTTGTTACTCTACTTCCAAAATGAACTTCAAATTTAAACATTGTCCCTGATTTTTGTTGCAACATCTCAAGTTATAGTCATCATTAACTGCCAACATGACTTCCTCTCAGAACTACTTATATTGCTTTCTCTTGTAGCTTCTAACTAAAGTGATTCTCTTTCCCAGCTCTCAAATCCAGTGTTATTTCAAGTTTTAAATTAGATTATGCAATTATTATGTTTGAAAACTTTCAATGTTTTCCCAAGGCAGTAGCATAAAACCCAAACCATTTTATAAATGGCCTTATTTAATGTTACTCTGTGTCTTAAGATGTTATCTCTTAAATTAAATCATAAACCAAATCGAACCTACTGCCATAGAGTGTATTTTGACTCACAGAGATCCTATAAGACAGGATAGATTTTCTTAGCCATGAAGCTATAGGATAAGCACTGTACTGCTAAATGCAAGTATCATCAGAACTCATTCCTATCTAGTTCCAAATATTTTGAAAACTTTAGATTTATTTTTGTCCTGGGGACACATCATGTTTATTCTTGTCTTAGATATTTTGTTTTTGCTTTTCTCTTTGGTAGAAAACTATACTCTGAGCATTTAAATGAGTACCTTCTGTCACCATTCAGGTATTAAATAAACTGCATTCCCTTCATAAACACTTTTTCTGACTGTAGTCTGTCCCTTTCACCACAGAAGTTCACACTGTGTCCCAATAACCTCTTTTATTATTTTCATGACCTATATCATTAGCTTAAGTTATATATTTGTTTATATATGACCTTCTATTCATTTTGAGGAGTCCTGGTGTGGTGCTGTGAGTTAATGCACCAGACTGCAAAGTAATTTGAACTGCAAGGTCGGTGGTTCAAGTTCACCAGCTGCTCCTTGGAAACCCTATACAGGGTTGCTCTGGGTCAGAATCGACTCAACAGCACTTGACAACAACAACATTCATTTTGATATTAGGCCAAAGATAATAGTATATTTCTTTATCTTGTTCACCATTGTATTGTCCAATACTAACATAGTGTCTTGTACAAAGGCTGAGACAATTAGAAACAATCAAACCCCACTTGATATCAGAAGTAATCTGTCTGCATCCTTCTTCCCTACCCCCACTCATCCCATCTTTTTTAAGCAGCCAGGGTCAACAATATCCATGTTGACCCTGCAATGGACTAAAACACAAGTGTTCTCCAGAAATCATTTACTAGCAATGATTTGTTCTCAGTGTCAAATTAAACCATTTTTTAAGTTCTTCTGTGAGACTGTAAAGTCATTTGAACTGCAAGGTTGGTGGTTCAAGCTCACCAGCTGCTCTTTGGAAACCCTATACAGAGTCAGTATGGGTTGGAATTGACACAAAGGCACTTAACAACAACAACATGAGACATTACTATCTTCAGTTTTTATCTAAATTAGCATTGTTGTTTTTCTTAGTGCTGTCCAGTCAGTTCCTACTCACAGTATACCTGTATAAAGTTCCCTGAGAGCTGGGTTTGAACTGCTGACCTTGTGGCTCTCAGTCCAGTGCTGATCTTACAGCAACACAAGTGGACACATAAGGAAACACAATGAGGCTGTTCAGGAGCTCTGAAATCATTTCATGGACCAAGGAATTTCTAGGAATCTCATGGACTGAATTTGGTGAAGAAATGACCTATTTCCATTTTATTCTTGAGCCATTTGTCTTATGCTGGCTGTGAAACAAATCTCAGAAACCCTCATTCTTCTTCATAATGTCATAAGATGGTTTAGTTTGAATATTAAGAATTTGGGTCACTGTCTGTAAAATATATAATAATATAGTTTCTGTTACTTTAGAAAGCAAGGAAATATTGAAGAATCTAAGTGACCACCTAGTTCTCTTGCAGGAAAAGGAAGTTAGGCGTCAGTGATCTTGCTTGTTCACTAAAGCTAAGGATGTAATGAGACTGAAATTATAATTAAGCTCCCCACTATAAGAAGACAACTCTTCGATTCTCTTATAACTCTCAAATAAAAAAGTAAGACATACTAGCATATGAGAGGAGTCCTGGAATAGCACTGTTAGATAAGCACTGGACTGCTAACCGAAATGTCAGTGGTTCAAATCCACCAGTGTCAAGAAATCAATGTATTGCATTAGGCAAATCTTCTGCACAAGACCTTTTTTAAGTGTTGAAGAGCTAATATGCCAGCTTGAAAACTAAGGTGTTCCTGACCCAAGCCAATAACCTCATATGGATGTGAAAGCTGGACAGTGAATAAGGAAGACCATAGAAAAACTGATGCTTTTGAGTTATGATGTTGGATGAGAATATTGAAAGTGCCATGGGCTGCCAAAAGAACCAACAGATCTGGGTTGGAAGTAGTGCAGCCAGAGTATTTCTTGGAGGTCAGGATGGCCAAATTTCATCTCTCATATTTTGGACATATTGTCAGGAAGGACCAGTCACTAGAGAAGGATACCATGTTTGGTAAGGTGGAGGGTCAGAGAAAAAGAGGAAGACCCCCAGTAAGATGGATTGGCAAAGTGGCAGCATCGGTGGGCTCAAGCATGGCAACAATTGTGAGGTTGGCCCAGGATTAGGCAGTGTTTCATTCTGTTGTGCACAGGGTCACTATAAGTTGGTACTGACTCGATGGCACTTAACAACAAGTATATGAGACATTATATTTCACTCTAGTCATTTCTAATGTATTTGTGGAAAGGGATTAAAAACTCAGATTTATATATAATATTCAAACATTGGGGTTTTCCTGTTACTGTTTAGTAGCATAGAAAAATATAATGTTCTTACTGTTAGATGCCATCGCGTCAGTACCGACTCATAGTGACCCTATGCCTGGTCTTGTGCCAACCTCACAATCATTGCTAAGCCTGAGCCCATTACGTCTGCCAAATTGCCAATCCATCTCCTTGGGGTCT
>NW_006408529.1:30444418-30446164 GCF_000296735.1 Chrysochloris asiatica | reverse complement strand
AAGTTTGGCCATCTTGGCTTCCAAGGAGCACCCTGCCGCATTTCTTCCAAACCAGATCTATTGGTTCTTTTGGCAGCTCATGGCACTTTCAATATTCTCCTCCAACATCTAGCCCCTGGATACCTATAAATATTACTTTTCCTATTATGGCAGGCAGCATCTAAGATAGCCTAGAAAAATGGTACCAATCTGTTCTTTGACAGTGCTCTTTACTTCTCAGCTGTAGGTGATCTGCTCACATTCTTCAAGCTTGACTTATCTTCATCCTTTCTGGCCACATAAAATATTTAACTGAGAAATTATTCCCTTGTGCTGTACCAGAACAGTGTTAGATGGTTCATGCTGCGTAATGCATTTATTCATTCCTTTACCTTCATTCATTATATCTTCTTTCTTCCATTTGTCATTTATTTTTACCCAAACATTACCACCTTTTAAAGGGACATCAGGTTCTGCTACTGCTAAGTCTAATGTGCTGGTAGCAACACAAGAGAGACAGTGCTTCCCCCTCAGCCCACTCCCATTCATCTTGTGTAGGGTTACATAAGTATAAGACTAGCAGGCTATCTTGACCACTAGGCAATAACTGCCAACATGAAGTTATTGGCAATATGGCACTTGTTGTTGTTGTTGTTATTAAGTGCCTTTAAGTAGGTTCTGACTCATAGCTACCTTGCATAGCATTTCCAAGGAGCAGCTGGTGAATTGTGAACCACTGACCTTGTGGTTCAAATTGACCATTCGGTCAAGTACATTATCCCACAGCATTATACTAGGACTCCAGTATGGCACTGTTGTTGTTAAGTATTGTCAAGTCAGTTCTGACTCATAGCTACACTGTATAGCAACTGGAGAGCTTGAACCTGACCTTGCAGTTCAAACTGACTTCAGTCCAGTGCATTAACCCACAGTGCCACACCAGGACTCTATTGTTGTTGTTAAGTGCCATCAACTCAGTTCTATACATAGCAATCTTGTATAGGGGTTCCAGGGGGTGGCTGGTGAGCTTGAGTCACTGACCTTGTGGTTCAAATTGACTTTCAGTCCAGCGCATTAACCTGCCAGGCCACACACTGTCAAATCCAATTTTGCCAAATGTGGGAAGGTACAATCCATCCCATCAAGCCCTTGGAATTCTGGCATACAGATTCAGGGGGTATAGTGACAATCTCTTGTTAACAAATCTTCCCTGATTCTGGTACTAATCGCTGCATCCCTGGTCCTGGGACTGCAGCCTCTGGTACGAAAAAAAGCAATTTCAAGTGATGTGGAGAACTGTATAGTTCTATAAACCACCATATCAGTTTGTCTAATCACTGGTTCCCATTAACTTTCAATTCTAAATTGGGGTTTTCTCTGATGGACATAGACTTTTCCTGCCTCAATTAATGCACTGTGTTGGTGGTGATGGTAATGCATCATGGAGTTGTTCTGATTCACACTGACCCTGCATAGGGCTTCCAAGGCGGTGAATCTTTATAGGAGAAGAAAGCCTCATTCCCGCCCCCCACACACACACCCCGCGGTTAAATGGCTGGTAGTTTTGAATTGGTGAACTTGAGGTTAGCAGCCTGACTCATAGCCACTATGCTACCCAAGTTCCTTATTTCAGCAGTTCTGTGTGGGGCTCAGCTTTCCATCTAAGCCTCCATACTATGTTGTTGTTGTTGTTGTTGTTGTTGTCAGGTGCCTTCGAGTCGGAACCAACTTATAGTGACCCCATGCACAGCAGAACGAAACAATGTC
>NW_006408529.1:30378780-30413750 GCF_000296735.1 Chrysochloris asiatica | reverse complement strand
GTGGGGCTGGGGTGTCCACTAGCTCAGGCACCCCTATAGTCACCAGAATGGAGGTGCACAGATAGCAAGGAACCAAGAACAGATAACAAAAGAAAAGAATGTCCACACCTTTATCTCAGCGATTCTGCCAGGCATCTGTGGCCACTCCTATCCTTCCCCCGCTTGGTCTCACCCAAGATGGCTACTCCTGGAGCAGCTGAGTGTCCCAAATTAGAAAGCAATAGATTTCTTGCTTCTGCCACAAATTCCCCCAGCTCCAAGCCTTCCAACCTTCTAAATATTCCTTTATATGTGGTTCAGAGTTCTGGGACCAGCCCCTGAGCCTGCTTGGTCCGGTATTCTGTGGTGTTGTTGTTGGAGCTCCTTTACTGCACTTTCACCTGATCCACCATCATGTTTGTTCTCTTGTTTCAATCTTTTGCATATTACTTTTCAGTTCTGCCAGCACCATCTGTTGCAGAGATTATATCCTCCCCATCCAATATACTTAAACCCTTTGTCAAAATCAGTTGGCTATATTTGGATGGGTTAATTTCTGGATTCTTGATTCTGTTCCATTGATCTATGTATCTTTTGTTGTACGAGAACCAAGCTGTTGTGACCACTGTATCCATTTAGTAAACCTTAAATCAGGGAATGAGAGGCTTCCAAGTTTATTCTTCTTCTTAAGCAGAACTTTGTTTATCATATTCTCTTTCCTTTCCATATATAATTTATAATTTTTCCCCCATCTCTTTGAAAAATGTTTCTGGAAATTGGATTAAGATTGCATTATATGTATAGATTGCTTTGGGTAGTACTGACATTTTCACAATGGTAAGTCTTTCTAACCTGGAGCATGGCATATTCTTCCATTTTTATAATTCTCTTTTGGTTTCTTGTAGTAATGTTTTGTAGTTTTCTTTGTATAGGTCCTTTGTTTTTCTGGTTACATTTATTCCTAGATATTTCATCAGCAATTGGATTTTTTAGAAAAATAAAATAAAACAGAACCTATACTAAGAACAATTTTTCTTCTGAGCGATCTAAAGTATACTAAAAATTATTCACTCATATATATATTCTTAAATTCCATAGATTTAAATTGAAAATGTATATATATACTCATTAAATGCAAAAAATATATTTATTTCTGTGAGGTATTTATACTATTAAAATACATTTAAATTATAATTTGTATGTGTGGTAAGTAGATACATTGTTAATTTAAAAAAATTATTTTTCCATTTTGGCTTATAGTTAATGTGTAGATAGATATTAACTTAGATAGATAAATAGATAGATAAATAGATAGATAGAGAAGTAGATGATAGATAATTGGGAAGTATATAGATGTATTAGGGTTAGTCCCAATGTGTTTAGTTTAATTTAACATGGTAAACAAACAATGTAATTAACTACATTAATGGAATAAAGACAAAGGATGATTTGTGCAATAGAAACTCTAAAAGAAAGCGATAGAATTCAATGTCTATATTTATTAATATCAAAACACACTGAAAACTATAATTTTTTATCCACCATCTAAGAATACAGTTTTTGCAACTTCGTTGAACATTCACTGAGACAGACCATAATCTGTTCAGCAATTCACAACACATTTTATATGATCAAAAGCCTATTTTCATTAACTACAACAAAATTATATAATTTTTTTTAAAAAAAGCATAACTGAAAATATACAAATATTTGGTAACTAAGCAACATATTTGCTTTAGCTTCTCTACACTGGAGAGCAAGTTTCAGAGGCTCCTCTGACATCCATTTTGACCTTTTCCTTCTTTCTTGTCTTCTTGATGACTTTTTGCTCTCTTCATGTATGATGTTCTTGATGTCATCCCACAACTCTTCTGGTCTTCGGTCTTTAGTGTTTAATGCATCAAATCTGTTCTTCAGATGGTCTCTAAATTCAGATGGGACAAATTCAAGGTCATATTTTAGCTTTCGTGGACTTGTTTTCATTTTCTTCAGCTTCAGTTTGAATTTGCATATGAGTAATTGATGGTCTATTCCACAGTCTGCCCCTGGCCTTGTCTTCACTGATGATCTGGAGCTTTTCCATCTTCTCTTTCCACAGATGTAGTCAATTTGATTTCTATGTGTTCCATCTGGCGAGGTCCATGTGTATAGTCGTCTGTTATGCTGTCTAAAGAAGGTATTTGAAATAAACAAATCATTTGTCTTGCAGAAATCTATCATTCGTTCTCCAGCATCATTTCTATCACCAAATCCAAATTTTCCAACTATTGGTCCTTCCTCTTTGCTCCCAACCTTTGCATTCCAATCACCAGTAATGAGCAATACATCTTAATTGCATGTTTGATCTATTTCATATTGACGAAGTTGGTAGAATTCTTCTATTTCATCTTCACTCGCTTTAGTGGTTGCTGCATATATTTGAATAATAGTGGTATTAACTGGGCTTCCCTGTAGGCTCATGGATATTATCCTATCACTTATAGCATTGTACCTCATGATTGATCTGGATATGTTCTTTTTGACGATGAATGTAACACCATTCCCTGCATAGTAAATCATGTGGTTGTCAGATTCAAAATGGACAATACCAGTAGATTTCAGCTCACTAATGCCTAAGATATTGATGTTGATGCGTTCCATTTCATTTTGACAACTTCCAATTTGCCCAGATTCATACTTCGCTGTTTCTCTTCATATTGAGTTGTGGCCCATCAGCAAATGAAGGTTCTGTGCTCTTTTCTCCATGCACATCATTATGGTCAACTCTACTTTGAGGAGGCTTTTTTTCCCCAGTCACATTCTGAGTGCCCTCCGTCCTGTATCTGACAATATTTATCTGCTATTCATAGAGTTTTCAGAGACTTGCACTTCTTCCAAAACAGATCTATTGGTTCTTTGGCAGTCCATGGCACTTTCAGTATTCTCCTCCAACACCACAACTCAAAGGCATCAATTCTTCTACGATCTTCCTTATTCACTGTCCAGCTTTCGCATCTGTATGAGGTTATTGAAAATACCATGGCTTGGGTCAAGCGCACCTTAGTCCTCCAGCTGACATCTCTGCTCTTCAACACTTTAAATTAAAGTTCCTGTGCAGCAGATTTGCCCAATGCATTATGTCGTCTGATCTCTTGACTGCTGCTTCCGTGAGTATTGATAATTGATCCAAGAAGATTGAAGTCCTTGACAACTTCAATCTTTTCTCCATTTATATATATATATATATATATATATACACACACACACACACATAACCTTAGAAAAACAATGTTTAGTTTATATATATATATCACTATTTACCTCTAACCTCTTAAACCCTTGTATACTTTCCTGTATCATCACCTGTCTTCATCATTCTTCTGCCATCATCCCTCTTCTTGTATTTTGCTCTTCTCCTTCCCATCACCTGAGTTAACATGTATCGACCCTCTCGTCAATGAACTACTCTCCCTCCTCTCTCACCCCTGGCAACCATCAAAGAATGCTTCTTTTTTCTTTCTAACTCATATATTTGTGGGTATACAAGTATATATATACACACATATACTTACACATTTAGTATATGTCTCAATCCCTGTGTCTACACACAGCACACTGTTGCTCCAATGTTGTGTATACATCATTATTTATATCTATCTCCTTTAACCCATACATACCTCCCTGTGTCTTCACTATCTTTATTATTCTTCTCCCAGTCTACCTCTTCTTAAATATTGTTTTCACCCAAGCTAATGTCTAGCCTCTAGCCAAGGAATTATTCTCCCTTCCCTCCCACACCTGGTGGTAGTTATGTGCTATGGCATCGGTTCTGACTCATAGCGACCCTGTGCAAGGTTTCCAGGGATATAAATCTTTATGGGAGCAGAAAGCCTCACCTTTTTCCTTCTGAAAACTACCAACTTCCTTGGTAGTTTCGAACTGCTGACCTTGAGGTTTGTAGCCTTATTTGTGACCACTACGAATGTTCCTTTTAGTCTGGAAATATTTCCAGATTGGTGAAAAAAGTTCCAAATTATCATTTGAAACAAGGCCAGATACAGACTGTGGAACATAACATCAATTGCTAATATGCAAGTTCAGGCTGAAGCTGAAGAAAAATAAAACAAGTCCACAATAGCCAAAGTATGACCTTGAACATATCCCACCTGGATTTAGAGCTCATCTAAAGAACAGTTTAATGCATTAGACACTAAAGACCAAAGACCAGAAGAGTTGTACAAGAACATCACACAAGGTGTACAAGAAAGAAAGTGAAAAATCATTGAGAAGACAAGAAAGGAGGAAAACACTGAATGAATATTAGCAAAGACTCTGAAATTTTCTCTTCAGTATAGAGATGTTAAAGCAAATGGAAGAAATGAAGAGGTAAAAGAGCTAAGTAGAATATTTCCATTTCAAAAGACAACTTGAGAAGAAAAGTCAAAAATCATAACAAAATGTGCAAAGATCTAGAATTGGAAAACCAAAAGGTAAGAACACATTCAGTAATCCTCAAGCTGGTGGTACTGAAGTAAAAATTCAAGCTTCGACTTGTGATATTGAAGCTCAAAGGGAGTACACGAACAGGCATGTAAGCTTGCTGGTGACCACGTTGGTCTACTGGTGAGTGAAAGAGGGAAACCCATTTGTTTACCAGAAAAGGTGTTCTTCTCCCAGTTACTCTTCCCTCCTACTGACATGCTAAAAGTAAACAAGATGAAATCTTACTGAATGCACTTACTCCAAAGCGGATTTGTTTATTTTTGTGGCAGTCCACAATATCTATGAGTTCTTAATGTGTGCTAAAACTTTACAGAAAAAATAGACCTTATATGATGGTTACCTAATGAATCAGAAATGTGTGTTTCTTCCAAAAATAATTTTAAAAAAATTTATTACAAATACTTACAGATTTATTTGTTTTAACCTTTGTTTTGTATTAAAAGACTACGTGTCAGAGTAGTTACAAAATATATAAAAATTATCAAGGGTGTATTTTCCTTCTCTTGGAACAAGCTTATAAACACTTTTGAAGAATGTTAAGACTTGTGTGGTAGAGTACAATAAGTATTAGACTACTAACCACAAGGTCAGAGTTTCAAATTCACTAACCACTCCTTGTCAACCCTATACAGAGTCCCTATGTCTTGTACCAAATCAATTGCACTTAACGAAAACATATAAAACATATATTTCTTTGAGGGCATAATATAATTCCCACTCTTGTGTAAGCTACATTCTTACTGATAATGTTCCAGACTCTGGGCTTGGAGTTGTAGTTATGCTTCTAGATCCAAGACCTTACTGTATTAACAACACCACTTTAAAGATGAATTGAAATATTTTGCTAAAACTTCAACAACAATTAATGGGGAAGCTAGGATTAATTCTCACTGTCTATGTTCTTGACCATAGTGTCAATTTCCCTGGAAGAATGAAATCTCAAGTAAATTATATGCTATTTGATGAACTCTTCAAAGTTTAAAAATTTTTTAACTTTTTCAAAAAGTTCTTCAAAATATCTTAACACAACCCATAGTAACATATTTGGTGTAGTTTTAATATGTGTGAGATATATGTAGCAACTTCACAAAATTATGCCATAAAAATGAGAAGAAGATTCCCCTAGCCTTCTATTTATCACACAATATATTATTCTGTCTGTGTGGGATCTTAGGAAAACTCCTTTGTTGAGACTTTTGATAAAGTTAATTCTTAGACTCCAACATTTAAAGTGTTGCTCACTAAGATTCAAGAGGGGTCTTAAAAAACAAAATTGATTCAGACAGTGCCCATAAACTTTGTAATATACTGTGCTGCATTTTTCCCTAAGACTTCAGATTTCCTGGTAGCTGTTAAACCTTTTAACTTGATAGAAAAAAAGATTTTTGTAGATGACATAGCCAAGCCTTTACTTTGCCCTACAGTGACTTGGTAGTGTTCCAAAGACTATTGATTTTTCTTTCCTTCTCAATAGCCTCTATATTCTCACAGGGGCTAGAATATAAAAAAGGAAGGCACATTCCCCAAATGCAATATTTCCTACAAAACAAAGATCCCTTCCTTTTGAACAGAAGACTTGATAACAGAAATATATACTTTTTCTAAAAGCAAACATCACTGTGATCTTCAATTGTGAAATAAGTTTTATATATCTTATTCTACATTCTAAAAAATGTAAGATATTTTGATTATTGTGTGGATGAAATGTTTGGCAACAAATGAACAAATGACAATACATAGATAGCAATGTGTAGCCTCTATTTGTGTGTTGTTTGTAACACATATGAGCAGACAAGAAAACATTCATAATTTCTCAATCCCACAACAGATTTGCCCGTTCAAATGTGTATGTGTGGAGAATTAGGAAATTATTTGCATTTTGTCACTTGACTGCTCATGAACTAGCATTTAAGAAAAACAAACAAACACTGTCGCATCTGACAATGTCTATATTCCATGACCCACACAGAGAGATTAAACCCGAGTAGGGGCAATGGGAGATTAGAAAAAAAGGAAGACACAAGACACAAAATGAAATAAGTAAATTTGGGACTGGGTGGAACACAGCACACTGATGGAGATACTGTCACACAGACCTAATGCCATGAGTTTATTATATACACAAATCAAAAAAAAGTGCTGGCGGCAGGAAAAATAATGCAAAAACACCTGGTGTTAATTGATGCATGCAGTAATCAGTACTTTATCAGAAAAATGTAACTTGTGGTTTCTAAGGAGATAGAGATAGGGTATCTAGATGTTTTTGCAGACTAAACTGAAGGCCATGGCTGTGTACATGGAAAGACTTTGCAAATTCCTTGTTCCCTGAGGCAGGCTTTGCAAGTTCATCAGGGGCAGCCTGACCTGGGAGAAGCCCAATTTTCTGGACCACAACTGTTTAGTTGCAATCCTTCGGTTAAACTGCCCCCAAGTCTGAGATCTTTGGTTTAGTTGCTCTCAACAAATCACCTTATTACTTTATTTTTTTTCTAAATCTTATATTGTTAGTTCAGGGTCACTGTGAGTCAGAACCAACTCCACAGCATGCCACTGCCACCACTACCATCTATCTATGTATGTATATATGTATGTATGTATATATGTATGTATGTATGTATGTATCTATGTATCTATGTATCTATGTATCTATCTATCTATCTGTCTATCTATCTATCTATCTATAGTTTAGATGTAGTTCTATATAGTTTTATGTGCTATAAAGTCACTTTCAAGTAAATGGGATTATTTCCATGGTCATATTCATAACAAGGACCCACAGTCTACCATTAGCTAGGCAGCTCATATGTGTACTTCTTAGTACACTTGATTATCCTCTTGAGTCTAATTTAATTTTCTCTGTTTTAGAGAGGGTTACTCTATATCTCAAGGTTTTATTGATAAATTCTTTTATATTTGGGCCTTTCCATTATAAATTGAGTACACATTCAATTTCTAACTAGTTTGCAGTACTGTATTAAAAACATTCTCTGGTGTTTTAAGTAAAGGCATGGTAAACAAATGGAAATTAATATCACTATAAAACACCTGGAGTCAATATAGAACATGTGCCTCACAGTTTATCTCACTCAAGAAATGATAGAATTGGGGTATATTGACTGATGACTGATTCTTCAAGATATTAATTTGCCTTTACCTAAAACACCAGAGAATGCTTTCAAATACAGTACTGCAAACTAGTTGCTAAAGTGTTTTATAATGATATTAAGTTCCATTTGTTTATCATGCTAACTATCTTGATGATGCAATTTTATTGGCTGTCTTCTCATGTTCTCTCTTCTTTCTCCCTTACCAATATACTTTGGGATAAAACAAAAACAAAAATACCCTGCTTTTATTTAAATCTCAATGTATTGAGATCCTCTGCCCATAATGCAAACTACATTAAATTACTTTGGATACCATTTCCATTCTGGCATGTTATTATTATAATAGGTGCACTTTACCTTAAACAGAAAAATTTGAATGTCTATGCATATGAATGAAGTCTTGGTGTGGCACTGTGTGATAAGCACTGGACTGCTAACTATAAAGTCTGGAGTTCATTCCCACAAACAACTCCTTGGGAACTCTATATAGGGTCTTTGTAGAGGAAACTTTGTAAAGGTACTTAACAACAACAACAAATATTTATGTGTGTGTGTAAATACATAGACTTAAAAACAATAAGGTTAGAATCCATCTCTGGATAACATTCCTGATTAAAAACTTTCATTCTGAAAGGAGTTAATTCAAATTCAAATATGATCTTATGCAATAAGAGGGACTGCTTCTTTAATAACACAGAGTAAATAAAAAATTTAATGGCTCCCTAACTCTAATTTTAGTGTAAGCATTTTATCATTCTGAATGTTTTTCAAAGTTGTGTAACCAATGCCCCATTTTACAAGTGTGATGTGGTCACCAAAGAGCAAGGTGTATTTTCTCCACAAGAATGTTGTTGTTTTTGTTGTTAAGTACCATGGAGTTGGTTCTGTCTCATAGTGACCCTGCACAGGGTTTCCAAGGCTGAAAATCTTTACGGGAGCAGAAAGTCTCATCTTTCTCTTGTGGAGCAGCTGGTAGTTTCGAACTGCCAACCTTGAGGTTAGCAGCCCGATTCATAACCACTACAAAAATTTTCTTCATAAAATAGACTCTAACGTAGCCAAAAGGATCAAAAACAGGATTAAACAACTGGTAAAAGAACCAGCTTAAAGCTGCATGACCAAAGAGCTGCTGACAGGCTAGGAGGTAGAACAATTGTGTCTCACCCACACTCTGAGCAAACAAACTCTCCCACATCCTGGAATGCTATGATTTTGTCTATTATACTCATCTAAAACTTTGTTAAAACTGTATTTCAGAAACTCATGAGGACAGAACAAACTTGAATCTGATCCAAAACATGTACAGAATCTCTACCCCTGTTCAACATATAACTTTCTAGCAGGAGATTCTGTCAGATACATTCCATAAAGGATGGTGATTGCATCCCAGAAGCCATCTTGCAAAATGTCTGTGCATACATTTACTTACCATAACCCCTCACAACTAGGCAAATTCCGGGAAAAACTGCTGAGTTTCTTTGTTCCTGTATTTCTTTCATTACCATAGTGAAAAGAATAACTGTCCTGTTTTGAACTTGCTGAAGTGATACATGTGCCAATTGCTTCAAAGCAGGCCACGTTTCCCCATCAAGGTATTTTCCATACTACTAATAAAAACTTGCTTGATAATAAAACTGTTCTCTTGCTTTATTATTCTTACTAGGCATAAAAATAACCTTTAATCTAGGAAAACATTCTGTGACAATACTGGAAGCACTTGACCACATGTATACATTTCTGCCTAAGGTAAGAAATATAATCAGTCTATTAATATATCCTTGTGACCTCGTAAACTGTGTATTCCAATCTAGCCATAAAGAGAATAATATAAAGTGTTATTTTATCCTCTAACTTAAGAGTGGGAGGGCACCACATGAAAAATAACCCTAATAGTATGTAGATGAGAGACTTTAAGATGGACTAAAGTTTACTTTTGCTTATAGATGCTTGAGTAGTTAGTCTAAGAATCATTTATAACAATCATCAACCATACAAGCATCTCTTACAGAGCAAGTAAGAGCTATTGAAGAAGGGATGTATTTCATAATATGGTCAACAGTTATAGTTATTTTAAAATAAAGGTAACCTATAGGAAATAATTAAAATACTTGTCAATTACTTCAGGAGAATTTAGTAAAATATGATTGCAATAGAGATTGAAAATAACCAGAGATATAATACTAATTAAGTAGTAATAACAGCAATTCAAGCTAAAGCACATGCTTTCTGCAAACAATTATAGGAATCAGTTAAGTTTATTGCTAACTCATCAAGCCACCATGGTCTTTTCACTGAACCCCAAAGTAGGGAGAATTTCTGAAGCAAAAGTTACTAAAAGGTATGTCAAGAATGTTGTTGTTAGGTACTGTGGAGTCCAATTTGACTCAGAGATTCTGTATAAGGTTTCAAAAGAGCCAGTGAGTTTGAATCACCAAACTTGTGGTCCAGTGCTTTATCCTACAGCACCTCACCAGGATTCCAAATATATATATATATATAAATATCTATATATCTATATTATATCTATATCTATCTATCTATCTATCTATCTATCTATATCTATCTATAGATAGATATAGATAGATAGATAGATAGATAGATAGATAGATAGATAGATAGATAGAGAGAGAGAGTTAGTGGTGGTGGTTAGGTACTGTGTAGTTGTTTTTGACTCATAGTGACCCTGTATAGGGTTCTGAGGCTGTAAATTTTTATGGGAGCAGAAAGCCTCATTTTTCTCCCATGGAACTGGTAATTTTGAAAAGCTGACCTGTGAGGGTTAGAAATGTAAAGGTACATGTTTTGTGGTAAAAGGAAGTTAAAGTCCCTGGGAGCATCAAGGGAGAAGAACAGAGTGCCGGACCCTACCCAGAGAAAGAGTGACACCAGAGATGGAGGCAGAGATGATGATGTGGAGAAATGGAGTGACTGGAGACTCTAGACCTAGAGAGGGAGAGGGGCTGTGTACTGACGACCAGGGACAGGCTTTCAGGATATACCCTTTGGTTGGTTGATGATGCATGGAGGGGATTATAACCATGGCAATGAAACAATATACGATAGGATGAATGTAAAGCTAATGTTCTCCCATGTAAACTATCACATCATTCACAATAAAACATTAAAAAAAGAAAGAAAGAAAAAGGCCAGGAGCAGATTGTGCAACAGACCATCAATTACTCATATGCAAATTCAGACTGAAGCTGAAGAATGAAAAAAAAATTCCATGAGAACTAAAATATGACCTTGAATATATCCCACCTGAGTTTAGAGACCATCTGAAGAACAGATTTGATACATTAAACATTAAAGACTGAAGACCAGAAGAGTTGTGGGATGACATCAAGAACATCATACACGAAGAAGCAAAAAGTCATTGAGAAGAAAGAAGGAAAAAATCAAAATGGATGTTTCAAGCAGAGACCTTGAAACTTGCTCTCCAGCATAGAGATGCTAAAGCAAATGGAAGAAATAAGAAGGTCCAAGAGCTGAACAGAAAATTTCAAAGGTCAATTCAAGAAGATAAACCCAAATATTACAACAAAATGTGCAAAAATCTGGAATCAGAAAACCAAAAGGGAAAAACATGCTCAGCATGTCTCAAGCTGGAGGAACTAAAGAAAAAATTCAGGTCTTGACTTCTGTTATTGAAGTATTCTCTAGGCAAATTATTGAATGATGCAGAAAGCATCAAAAGAAGATGGAAGGAATACACAAAGTCACTGAACCAAAAGGAAATGGTTAATGTTCAACCATTTCAAGAGGTAGCTTATGATCAAGAGCCAGTGATACTGAATTAAGAAGTGCAAGGTGCATTGAAGGAATTGGCAAAAAACAAGGTACCAGGTATTGGTGGAATAAAAACTGAAATCTTTCAAGACAGTGAGGCAGCACTGGAGGCACTAACTCATCTATGCCAAGAAATTTGAAGACAACTATCTGGCCAACTGATTGGAAAAGATCCATATATGTGCCCATTCCAAAGAGAGGTGACTCAATAGAATGCAGAAATTATTTGACAATATCTTTGATACCCTATGCAACTAAAGTTTTGCTAAAGATAATACAAAAATGGCTGCAAGCATGTATTGATAGAGAACTTCCAGAGGTTCAAGCCAGATTCAGAAGAGTACGTGGAATGAGGGATATCATTGTTGATGTCTGATGGATCTTGGCTGAAAGCAGAGCGTACCAGAAAGATGTTTACCTGTGCTTTATTGACTACACAAAGGCTTTTGATTTTGTAGATCATGGCAAGTTCTGGTAACACCGTAAAGAATGAGTATGCCGAAACACTTAATTGTGCTCATGGGGCATCTGTATATGGACTAAAAGGCAGTTGTTCAAATAGAACATGAGAACACTGGAGGGTTTTAAATTAACTAAGATGTGTGACACGGTTGTATTCTTTCACCATACTTATTCAACCTGTATGCTGAGCATATAATCCGAGAAGCTGGGTTATATGAAGAAAAATGTAGCATCAGGATTGGAGAAAGACTCATTGACTACCTGCGACATGCAGATGATACAACCTTGCTTGCTGAAAGTGAAGAGGACTTTAAACATTTACTGATGAAGATCAAAGAGCACAGCCTTCAATATGGATTACATCTCAATGTCAAGAAAACAAAAATCCTCACCACTGGGCCAATAAACAACATTCTTATCAACGGAGAAAAGATTGAAGTTTTCAAGGACTTCATTCTTCTTGGATCAACCATCAACACTCATGGAAGCAGCAGTCAAGAAATCAAATGATGTGTTGCCTTAGGCATATCTGCTGTACAAGACTTCTCCAAAGTGTTGCAGAACAAAGATACAACTTGAATACTAAGTTGCGCCTGCCCCAATCCTTGGTATTATCAATAACCTCATTATGTGTGGGAAAGCTGGACAGTGAATAAGGAAGACCATAGAATTGATGCTTTTAATTTATTGTGTTGAAGGAGAATATTGACAGTACCATGGGCTGCCAAAAGAATCAACAGATCTGTGTTGGAAGAAGTGCAGCCAGAGTGCTCCTTGGAGGCCAAGATGGCCAAACTTCGTTTTTCATACTTCGGACATATTGTCAGGAGGGACCAGTCCCTGGAAAAGGATATCATGTTTGGTAAATTGGAGGGTCAGAAATAAAGAGGAAGACCCCCAGCAAGATAGATTTGCAAAGTAGCAGCATCAATTGACTCAAGCATGGTAACAATTGTGAGGTTGGCTCTGGACCAGACAGTGTTTTATTCTGTTTATACTGACTTGATGGTACCTAAAAACAACAACATATATGTTTTGTGATTGTTGTGAAGTGCTATTGATTCAGTTATGACTCATAGCAACCCCATATAGAGTTTCCAAGGAGTATCTGGTGAGTTTGACCCATTGACCTTGAGGTTCAAACCATCCTTGTGGTCCAGTGCTTATCCTACAGTCCCATAGATTTTTACCCTCCACCAAAATCCATCCAGTAGCAATCTTATGGTTTTTACTATAATTATAAATGAAAGCTCAACATACTTTAAAATAGAGTCAGACAGGCTAATATATCACAAAAAGGTGTGTGTCCACATTGTCATTGACTCTGTCTGACCCCTTTGGCTAGAAAGAGAGTCACTCTGGTCAAAAATTTCCAGAAACAATTTAGTTATTGGGACAAAATATTCTGATTATATGTAACTTGCCATAAAATGGTGTATATTACACTATGTCTTCATAATTTCACTAATTCCTGTATGGAAAATAGTAACAAAGTAAATATTTGGTATTTAAAATATGGGAGGACTTCAAAAAGCTAATATAAATATGGAATTAAAAGATAAAAATAGAAGAAATAAAAGCTATTTCCCAAGGTAAGGCTGGTATAGCACCAGAAAAGTTTTATTCTATTGTGCATAAGGTACTGACTCAATGACACCTACCAACAACCACAAGGTCAAAATACTTTTGTCTATGCTTAAAGAACTGAGGCTCCTGGGAATTTAATGATGGCAAAGCAGTTTTTTGTTTTATTTTTACATTATTTACTGAAGAAAAATGTATGCCCTTTAAAGATATTTTAAGATTAGGAAATAAAAAGAAATCTGAATTTCATAAACTTGGACTATATGGTGGATGCTTAATAATTTTCTATCAAAACTCAAGCAAAAATGTGCTTGATTCATGAGAGTAAAGAAAAGGAGATGGTCATACTGGAGAAAGACTCAGGTGAAACTTTTCTGCATGTTTTTCTGTGAATATTTTGGCTTTCTTAAAATCACTTTCATGATAAACAGATATCATCTTATTTTTTGGCACTCCAGAAAGTCAATAACCAAAAAGATGAAAATTCCCCCAAAATTCTTGCCATGACCTTCAAATTTGGCCAGTCTTCTTTTAGTTTGACTGCATTACTTCCACCTTTTGGTAGTCACTGCTTCCATTGTGATTTGTGTTCATGATTGTACTGATAAAGCCATGTTTCATCTTCTGTTATAATTCTTTGAAGAAATGATTCATGGTCTTGATTCTATTTGTTTAAAATTTCTATTGAAATATCTACTCTTGTTGGGAGCTGATCTGGACAAAACAGTTTAGGTAGTCATAGAGCAGAAAGTGTGTTCAACTTAAAATTTTCCGCCAATTACATAATCCGAACCAATTAAAAAGTCTGTTAAAATGGTGACTATTGTTTCTGTTGTTAATCACTAATTCTCTTTCAACAGGATGTGGATAAGATTCATTTTAACTTTTAGAGTGATATGGATGATCTGCTGTTGCATCTTTCATTGTTAACAGTCTTACCCCTTTTTAAATGAGACAACCATTTGTAAACTGCTGATTCATTTGGGACTTTATCCCCATAAAATGTTTGTTAAACATCAGTGATTTCACCATTCTCGCATCCAAGCTTCACCATAAATTTGATGCTAGTTCTTGCTTCGATTTTGGCAGAATTCGCATTACTCTGATACTGGTTCTTTTCAAACTGATACGTTCTTCTGTTGAGTGCTTCAAATTACATCCTGCTCAGGCATTTTAATAACAAGTTAGTACGAGTTTATTTTGGTGAAAAAAAAATTGAAATCTATGCATAATTTTTTCATAGTACTTATTTCCCATAAACTTTTTGAAAACCTCTTGCATCATCAGTAGGTGTGGAAGAGTTGTGTCCTCAAAGTAGAAATTACTTTAAAGACTTGTATGGAGCAAAGCAATTTAGACCTTCATTTGTTGATGTAGCACAACTCAAAATGGGAAGAAACAGCTGAAAACATCTATTAATAATCTGAATGTTGAATGTGCAAAGTATGAATCTAGGAAAACTGGAAGTTGTCAAAAATGAAATGAAACCCATAAAGATTGATATAATAGATACTAATGAATTAGAACTGGGCATTTTGAATCAGACAGTTTCATGAGTTACTATGCTGGGAACAACAAACTGAAGAGTAATGCCAACAGATTCATCATGAAAAATAATATTTCAAGATGAATTTGCAGTACAAAGCTGTCTATGACATAATATACACATGCATCCAAGAAATAACAGTTAATATGATTATTAATCAAATATACACATTAACCACTAAAGCCAATTGTGATGAAATTGAATAATAATACCAATTTCTTCAGTTTGAAAATGATAAAGTAAGCTATCAAGATGCATTAATAATTACTGGTGATTGGAATGGAAAATTTGAAAACAAAGAGGAAGAATGAGCAGTCGGAAAATATAGCCCTGGTGATAGAAATTCTATGATAGAATTTTGCAAGATCAATGAATTTTTCATTGCCAATGCCTTTTAAAAAATATTTTCATTGTGAATTAGGGTGACAGTTTCCATACAGGATCATTAGTTTTACTTCAACAAATCATATAATTTGTTGCATCTCAATGATTGCAATTCCTTCCATGCAATAACAGTTATCCCATATCCTCTCTATAGTTCCTACTTTTATCTTTCTTCGTTCCCATCCCTTCTTAATTTTGTCCTCAGGTAAACGTTGCCCTTTTGATCTTGAATTATTGACCATTCCATAGCGAGCATACCTTACTAGTGTTGTTGTCCCTCTATATGCCTATATATTACTTGTATGAAAGGTGGACCACTAGGGTGATTTCTGTTCCAGACCTGAAGGGTGGTCAAACATAGTCTCAGAGTTCTCCCATCTCTTTCTGACCAGTAAGCCTAGTCTTTTTTTACCCCTTCTTTTTCTTCTTATTTTGAGTTTTAGTCCACATTTTCTCCCACTCTATTTGGGACCTTCTGATGTGATTCCTTTCAGAGCAGTTGGTAGTGGTGGCCAGGTGCCAGAGGTCTCCTGGTCTCAGAGATGTGGTTACGGATGCTCACCTTTTGTCCTTTGGTTCAATTTTCCGCACTCTTCTTTCTTCCATACATGCTGTTGTTGTTAAGTGACATCAGGTCGGTTCCAACCCATAGCAACCCTGGATTGGGTTTCCAAGGAGCAGCTGTTGAGCTTGAACCACCGACCTTGCAGTTCAAATGGCTTTGCAGTCTGGTACATTAACCCACAGTACCACAACAGGACTTAAATGGTCATTCATGAGCTTTTAAGATCACAAACACTATACACAAAAGTAGGATGTAGAACATTGTCTTTGTGGTCTATGTTATACTAGTTGCTATGGTATCCTGACACTACGGCATTATGGTTTTTGTTAAGTGCCTTCAAGTCAGTTTTGACTCATAATGTCCCTTTATAGGCTTTCCAGGGAGCAACTCCTGGATTTGAACCAGTAAATTTGTGGTTAGCAGTCCAGTGCTGATATTACAATGCCACACCAGGAATTATTGTTGTTGAGCACTGTTAGACTTGAATTCTAACTAATAATGACCCTGTGTAAGTTTTCTGGGGAGTGGCTAGTGGGTTTCAATCGACAGCCTTGTGGTTCAAGCCGACCTTGTAGCTCAGTGTTTTATCCTACAGTGCTACACCAGTATTCCACACCAAACATTAATGAGCTGAAATTGATTGACATTAGCCATTTAGATTGGTAAGGAAGGTGATTGTCTCATTCTGGGAATGACAGATTTAATAGGAATGGAGTTGCATTCATTATCAAAAGAACATTTCAAGATCTATCTTGAAGTGCAATGCTATCTGTTATAGGGTAATATTTACATGCATAATTACTCAAATTTACACACAAACCACTAAAGAACATAATGACAACACTGAAGAATTCCACCAACAACTTCATTCTGAAATTGATCAAACATGCAATCAAGATGTATTGATAATTATTGGTGATTGGAATGTGAAGATTGGAAAAATGAAGGTTCAGTTGTTGGAAAATATGGCCTCGTTAATAAAATTATGTTGGAGATCAAATTATATAATTTTGCAAGACCAATGACTTATTCATTGCAAATATCATTTTTTAAACAACATAAATATGACTATACAGCTGGATCTCATCAAATGGAATACATATAATAATCAAATTGATTATATCTGTGGAAAAACATTGGGAAAGTTCAATAATATCACCCAAAATATGTCCAGGGGCCAACTGTGAAATAAACCATCTTTTCCTCATTTGAAATTACAGACTAAAGCTGAAGAAAATTAAATCAATTTATGGAGCCAAAATATGACCTTTAATACATACCACCTGAATTTTGAGAGCATCTCAAGGACAGATTTGATGCATTAGACACCAATAACATAAGATATGAAGAGCTGTAGAATGATATCAAGAATATGCTCAGCACTTCTCAAGCTGAATGAACTGATGAAAAAAAAAACCAAACAACTCAAGCCTTAACTGGCAATATTGCAGGAGACCTGGTGTAGTGATTAATGAGTCAGATTGCAAAGCCATTTGAACTGCATGGGCGATGGTTCAAACTCACCAGCTTCTCCTCAAAAACCCTATACAGGGTCCCTATGGGTTGGAACTGACTCAATGGCTCTTAACAACAACAACATGGGCAAAATATTAAATAATGTATAAAGTAGCAAAATAAGATGGAAGAAATACATAATCATTGTACCAAAAAGAATTAATGTTCGATTACTTCAAGAAGTAGCATAAGATCAAGAATGAATGAAGAAGTCCAAGCTGCACTGAAGGCATGGGAGAAAAACAAGGCTCCAGGAATTGATGGAATACAAACTAAAATCTTTCAACAAATGGATGCATCACTGGAAGCTCTTGCTTATCTATGGTAAAAAAAAAAAAAAAAAAAAAATTGAGATAGCTATTATGCCAAGCAATTGAAGATTTGTATTTACGGCCCATCTCAAAGAGAGTTGACCCAACAGAATGGAGAAATCATCGAACAATATCATTAATATCAAACGCAAGTAATATTTTACTTAAAATAATTCAAATGTGGTTTCAACAGTACACCAGCAGGGAACTGCCAGAAATTCAAGCCAGATTCAGAAGAGAACTTGGAAATAGGATGACATTGTTGATATCAAATGGATCTTGCCTGCAATGAGAGACTGTAAGAAAGGTGTTTGTTGTTGTTTTTGTTAAGTACTGTTGAGTTAGTTCCATTCCACAGCAACCCCGTATAGGGTTTCTGAGAAGTAGCTGATGGGTTTAAGTCACTGACCTTGAGGTTCAAACTGAGCTTTCAGTGCTGTGCATTATCTTGCAGTGCCATACCTTTCAACTGTGTGGAATCCTAACACATTATGAATAACAATGTAAAGAATGGGAATTACAGGTCACTTAATTGTGCTCATGATGAATTTGTACTGAGAGGTAGTCATTTGGAAAGGACAATGGAGATTGAATGTTTTAAATTGGGAGATTTGTGAGTCAGGGTTGAATGCTTTCACCATACCTAGGCAATTTGTATGCTAAGCAAATGATCCAAGAAGCAGGATTATATTAAAAATAACATGGAAACAGGATTGGAGGAAGACTCATTAACAATCTATCATATATAGAAGATAAAACCTTGCTTTCTGAAAGTGAAAAGGATTTTAAATGTTTACTGCAAAAGATCAAAGACTGTGCAATTGATTGTCAGTGTAGAGATAACTAAGATCCTCCCAACTTGATCAATAAGTGTTGCTGTTGTTAGGTACCATCTAGTTGGTACTAACTCATAGTGACCTTATGCACAACAGAACGAAACACTGTCCAATCCTGGGCCAACCTCACAATTGTTGCTATGCTTGAGCTCATTAATGCTGCCACTTTGCCAATTCATCTCGCTGTGGTCTTCCTCTTTTTCTCTGATCAATAAATAGCATTGTGATAAATGAAGAAAAGATTGAAGTTTTTGACAACTTCAATCTTTTCTTCATTTATCACAATGCTCTTTATTGGTCAAGGTGATAGGATCTCAGTTCCACTATAAATACTCATGGAGGTAGCATTCAAGACATCAAACAACATATTGCCTTAGACGAATCTGCTGCACAAGACCTCTTTCAATTGTTCAAGAGCAAAGATGTCAGTTTGAGGATTAAGGTGCATCTTTATCCAAGCCATGTTATTATTAACTGCCTCATAAGCATATGAAGGTGGAACAATGAATAATAAGAAGAACATATAAGAATTGATGTATTTAAGTTTTGGTGGTAAAGGAAAATATTGAAAGTACCATGGACTGCCAGAAGGACAAGCAAATCTGTGATGGAAGAAGCACAAACAGAATACTTCTTAGAAGCCAGAATGGTGAGACTTTGCCTTTCATAATTCAGACATATCAGGAAGGACCAGTCCCTGATAATGCTTGGTAAAGTAGAGGGTAAGCACAGAAAAGAAAGACCTCCAAAGAGCTGAATTTGCACAGTGGCAGCAGCAATGGACTCAAGCATATTAATGATTCTAAGAATGGCTCAGTACTGGACAGTGCTTCATTCTGTTGTGCACAGGGTCGCTATGAGTCTGAAATGACTCGACAGCACCTGAAAACAATAACCTCTTCTTTTGTTTGAGTGACTGCCTCTTGTATGTACAGTTTGACATTAGGACAGTTACGTTTTCTAGCAGTCCTATTCTTACCAAGGTTAGCAATTATTTGTTATAGTTGGCACAGTTGAAATCCTTTGCATAGTAAATAAAACACAGGTAAAGATCTTTCTGGTATTCTCTGCTTTCAGCCAAGATCTACCTGACATCTGCAATAATGTCCTTTCATCCATGTCCAATTCTGAATCTGACTTGAATTTCCCTGCTGATGCAGTGTTGTAACCATATTGGAATTATCTTCCGTAAAATAAATTAGTTGCTTGTGTGACATTAATGACATTATTCATTTCCCACATTCTGTTGGGTCACCTTTATTTGAGATGTGCACAAATATGGGTCTCTTCTAGTTAGTTGGCCAGGAAGCTGTCATACAACTTTCTTGGCATACCTAAGTGAGTGTGTCTACAGTTTGCTGCTACAGTTTGCTAAAATATCTTAATTTGCATTCCATCAATTCCAGGAGCTTTGTTTCCATCAATGCCTTCAGTACAGTTTGGATTTCTTCCTTCATTACACCATTTCTTGACTATACGTTACCAGCTGAAATAGTTGAACATCAAGTATTTCTTTTAATACAGTGACTCTGTGCATTCCTTCCATCTGCTTTGGATGTTTCCTGTATTCAATATTTTGTCCATAGAATCCTTCAATATTGCCCCTGAAGACTTGAAAATTTTCTTCAATTATTGCATCTTGAGAAATGCTGAGCATGCTCTTCCCTTTTTTATTTTCTACCTCTAGTACTTTGCACATTTCAATATAAAACGTTATATTATCTTCTAGAGTCACTCTTTGAAATATTCTGTTTTTAGAACCACTTTTACTCTTAAGTAATCTAAATGTTATGTCAAAGTTTGACATCAATATAGACTAGTTTACATATGAAGATAGATCAGTATTGATAGGCAAGAGCCCTATTTTTGTTGATATGTGTCTCATGACTTGGGGCTTTTCTATAATTATTCCATGCTTTGAGAATTTTCAAACAATTCAGTCATGAGTTTTATCGGAATAGACAAGCATGAAATGAATTTTCTAACATGGTTTACGAATGCCAGGCGAGTTCATAGAACAGTAACATTGTAAGGCATTGATGCTTAATGTTTAACTTTTCCTTCCTTCAAGTATTATTTCAAAATCGCAAGGACAGTAGCTTTCTTAATTATAGAGTAATATGTTTACTCTCAATAGCTGACTGTCTAGTAGTCTTGTCTATTTGTTAGCATTTACAAACCTTTTGTGATTACATTTAGCTATTATGTCATTAACATTTATCTCAAATGTATGTCTAAATTACTAGTAATATTGAAAATGATTTCATTGTTTAATAAACATAACACTTTTTTCACATAATTTAAAATGCATTACATCATCCTGAATTATTATTTTGAGAATGCAGAGATAAGATATTGCATTTAAGATCAAGTAAAGTAAACAGATAAATATATGTAAACATTTTAATTATATTTAATTTCAAAGAAGTGCCATAATTGAAGAACACACAATTGATCTACACACCTACATACTGATATATAAGATTGTAAAATTGTCTAGCCTCTGAAATTATAGGCAACTACATCATTTTCACATACATTAAATATTCATGACTATTATTTTGAGTCAATGGATCCAAATTCCAATTATTTATGTTAAGGAATCACATGAAATGGATTTTATTTCATTCATTGTTTTGTTTTTCAAGGACAGTTAGAATCACCTTGAGTGTAAAGAATCATATCTTTTTAGATAGGATAAGAGTGAGCAATTAAGTCACTAAGTATAATTAGTTGAAGGGACCATCAATTCCATTTCCATCTCCATTTTTATTTTGGACTCCAAACCCCAAAATAATAATCCACAGAACTAAAATAAATGTTTGGCTTCTTTCTGTCATAGTGTAATATAAGTCCATTTCCCATTGTGCTGTGTGTGTGTGTATATATGTGTGTGTGTGGCTCTGTAAGATTGGCACTGGACTTCTAACCACAAAGTTGGTAGTTCAGATCTACCAGTTTCTTTCAGGAACCCTGTAAAGAGTAACTGTGAGTTGGAATCGACCTGACAGCACAAAACTACAACAATAAGAACATATGTAACCAGCAGAGGGGGAAATTTCTGCTAAAGTCTGTAGAGTACAGATTTTTTTTTTTTTTTTTTTTACCAGTTTGCTTAAACTTCTATTACCTGGCAGTAAAATAATTTTGAAAAGAAATTTCAATTATCTTAACCTGTGTCTTTTGCCAAAAGTTTCCATAGATTCAGCTTGAACATGACTGGATGTATTTTCTTGGTATTTGTGTAGTCACATAGAGCTACTCTCTGCATATTTCATGCTTTTTTATTCTTCTTGTTCATTTTTCTGGCTTACATAATAAGACTTGTATATTCTGGATGGATCATGCAGTCTTATTATATGGGTCGGAACTGACTCAAAGGCGCTTAGCAACAACTATAGTTCTATTTTTAAAAAGCATACAATGGGAATTTGCTTATATTATGTGAATTACATTTGTTTAAGGTAAAATTCTAAACTCTATGATTTAAGCCATCTGCAGTCAAAAAGAGGAGGGTCATTAAAAATAGGAAGACCCCAACAAGATAGATTGGCACAGTGGCAACAGCAATGGGTTCAAGCATCACAGTGATTGTGAGGATGGCGCGGGATGGTGTAGTATTTCATTCTTTTGTGCATAGGGTTGCTATGAGTTGGAACAGACTTGATGGCACCTAACAACAACAATTAAAATCAATTTTCTAATATCTATTTTTGAATGGATGGAGCATCGACAGCCTACTGGGGTATGTTTGGGCCTGCTAATCATAAGATCAGCAGTTCAAATACACCAGCAGCACCAAGAGAGGAAAATGAAGCTTTTTGCTCCCATTTACATACTCGGAAACCCTGTACAGGGCTACTATGAGTAAGAACTAACACAATAGTCTACCACCACTATCACCACCACTTTTGAATGGCTTACATGTGAATGTCCTTAATATAGTCCCCCCCTACTTTCAAAGATGAAAGCAAAGAGAGAAATTTGAGGAGAAAGTGATGAAGAAAGTTCAAATAAACACTTGAGAAATAGTGTATAAAATTGGAGGAAACCAATACACTTTCTCCTCTAATCACTCAGGTTTTCTCTCATGAAAGAAAAATCACTAGGAAAAACAAAACAGATACCTGAACTTCACATAAAATTAGAAAACTATCCCTTTAGCCTATGAAACCTGTCTTTTGAAGGTATATAAATCAGGAATCATTATTTTTATATTTATTCACTAACCTCCATTTTTGTACAAACAACAAGGGGAAGACTAAGCAGGAAGTTATATATATGCATGTGTTTTTTAGAGGTACAAATTCAAGAAAATAATGGATAGATGTCCTAGGTGATGCTGTAAGATATAGCACTGTGTCAAAAGGTTGGCTTGAACCACAAGGTCAACAGCTCAAACACACCAGCCACTCTTTGGAAACCCTGTACAGTGTCACTATGAGTCAGAATTGTCTTGATGCCAATTAACAACAAAGCGGATAGAAGTAGCACATCTTTTTATGTGTGTGTGCTTTATGGCAGACATAATTCACACAATAAAGTGCTAAGGCATATGGTGTGTGGGTAGAGAAGAACTTTGATAGCAACATACAAGAGTGAGTCAAAATTTATCTGCACTCTGGTTGTAGAATTTATTTTAATAAACTTTTAGAAAAGACTAATACATCAGTTTTCAACATAATCTCCTTGCTTTTTAATACACTGTGTTCATCTGTCCACCAGCTTCCATATTCCCTTATTTAAAAGTGTTTTAGGCTGAGCTGCAAGTCAAGAATGCTCCACTGTCTTCACTTCTTCATTAGAGGTGTATCTTCATCCTTGAAGGGGACCAAACAGGTGAAAGTCTGATGGAATAAGATCAGGACTATAGAGAGGATGCTTTAACACTTCTGTCCACATTGTGTGCTGAGGTGTGTGTATGTGCATTGTCATTCAGTATCATAATGCCCTTGGACAGCAGTCTTCTTCATTTAACCTGAACTTTAGGCTTCAGCTCTTCAGTGAGCATCTCATTGTAAGGATCACTGTTGATTGTTGAACCTTTTTTCTGATGGTGTTCTAATATTGACCCTTGAGAATCCCAGAAAACTGTAATCATCCATTTTCCAGCTGATGTTTGACTTTTTTACTTTTTGGGGGTCGGTGATAGATGTTTCTATTCTGTACTCTGTCATTTACTCTGAGGCTCATAGTGATGAATCCACATCTTGTTACTAATAATGGTTTTTAAAATAAACTTTTACTTTCTTCAAGTATCAGTCCAAATTTTGTTTGCAGATGTTCAAACACTTCTGTTTATACTCTTCCATAAGTTGTTTCTGTACGTATCTTACACAAACTTTTCAAAGCCCAAGTCTGTTGTGTATTATTTCATAGGCATAGCCATGACTGATTTGAAAATTATTTGCCACGTAATCTACTGCCTGTTTGACAGAATCATTTCATGTGCACACTCAATGTTGTCATGAACATGAATGGATATTTTAATATAACCAGAGTATGGATAATTTTTGACTCACCCTCATATCTCAGGAATGAATGGCTAGAGTATCAGTGAACCATGCAGACAGGTTAGAGAATATAACTACTCTTGAGAGCTGATCTATGCTAGGCAAAATCTTGCCACATTTTGAGAATATATCAGGAGTCTCTGCATAGTGCAAACCATTAACATGCTAGCATGTTAATCAAAAGTTTAGAGGTTTGAGTTCATGAAGATGAGTCTTGGAAAAAATCCTGGTTGTTTACTTTTGAAAAACAGCCACTGAAAACTCTATGGAGCACTATCCTATTCTGACACATATGGGTGTATCAGGCCAGATTTGACATGATAGTAGTTGATTGCTTTTGTTTGATTATTTGAGAATTGTATCATTTTGGTTTAATGGTATAATCAAGAAGAGTATTTAAGCATCTCAATATTGAGAAGTGCTGTCGAGTCAGTTCTGACTAATATCAACCCTGTATAGGGTTTCCAAGGAGTGGCTAGTGGGCTTAAACCATTAGCCTTGTGGTTGGCAGTCCAGTGCTCATCCTACAATGCCACACCAGGACTTTAATCATCTTAATAGAAGATGAAAAGTGGGCAGAAGTAAGGGTGGCAAGGTGCCCACTCCCAAGCACAGTATTGATAACATTTTCCTTAATAGGAAACCTCAAAATAAGATTTACTCAAAGTATTTTAGAATAAAAGGGTGTTTATAGCATCCTAACTTAGCAAACCACACAGTTTGTTATACTGTGATGACTTACATATTTCTGTGACACTGGAAGTTATGCCACCAATATTTTAAATACCAGCAGGTTCTCCCAACAGTACATTGACAGGCAACTGCCAGAGCTTCAAGTCAGATTTAGATAAGGACATAGAACAAGGGATATCATTGCTGATGCCAGATGGATCTTGGCTGAAAGCAAGGAATAACAGAGAGATGTTTACCTGTGCTTTACTAAGTATGCAAACACTTTCTACTGTGTGAACCATGACAAACTGTGGGCAACATCTCAAAGCATAGGTATTTCAGAACTCTTAGTTGTGTTCATGAGGAACCTTTACATAGACCATGAAGTAGTCATTAGAACAAAGCAAAGGATGCTGAATGAATTAAATTCAGGAATGATGTGTGCCACAGTTGTATTCTTTTACCATATGTATTAATTCTGTATTCTGATCCAATAAACCGAGAAACTAGATTGTAAGAAGAAAAATGTGGCATCAGGATTGAAGGAAGACTCATTAGCAATCAATGATATGCAGATGATAAAACCTTGCTTCTGGAAGTGAAGAGAACTTGAAATATTTACTGAGGAAGATCAAAGACCACAGCCTTCAGTATGGATTTCACCTCAATGTAAAGAAAACAAAAGTCCTCACAAGTGAACCAATAAAACCTTCTTGTAAACTGGAGAAAAGATTTAAATTGTCTAAGACATCATTTTGCTTGGAACCGCAGTGGAAACAGCAGTCAAGAAATACAATGAAAAATTTATTTTTGTAAATCTGGTGAATAAGACCTGATTAAAGAATTCAAGAGCATAGATGTCAGTTTGAGGACTAAAGTGTGCCTGACCCAACTCACGGTATTTTTAGTAACCTCATTTGCATTTAAAGCTGGGCACAGCTGAGGACTCTAGACTCAGTGAAAGAGAAAGACTATGTACTGGCAGCCAGGAGGCTGACTTGCAAAATGTTCCCTTTGGTTGTTTAAATTATTATATATTCCTGCGTGTTTTTGTGGACATAAAAAAAAAAATTTTTTTTGAAGAGGGAATGAAGGCAAATACTGTTAACCGATAGTGCATGGAGGGGATTGTAATCATTGCAATGAAACAAAACACGATTACTTGAGTGCAAAAACCAATGTTCTCCCATGTAAGCTATCTCTCAATTCATAATACAAGCTTTTAATAAAAAAGTTGGACAATGAGTAAGAAAGACCATTACTAATTGATTGGTTTGAGTTGTGGTGTTGGAGAAGACTTTTGAACAGATATTGAAGAACATTTGTTCTTAACACAGTAAAGTCTGTGTTAGAAGATGTACCATCAGAATGTTCGTTAAATCCAAGATGGCAAGACTTCCTGTCTCATACTTGGAACATGTTATCTGGAGGGACCTGTCACTGGAGATGTATATCATGCTTGGTAAAGTGGAGGGAGGGTCAGTGAAAAATAGGAAGACAACAATGATACGGATTGGCACAGTGGCAACAGCAATGAACTCAAGCATAACAACAATTGTGAGAATGGCACAGATTATTTCATTCTGTTTTGCATAGGTTTGCTATGAGTTGGAACTGACAAGACAGCACTTAATAACAATTTAACAAAAGTAAACCTCTCCAAATGAGAAACATTCAGAGAACCTTGAAAAAAAATATCATTAATAGATTGGGAATTCTTAGTAGAATAAAAAAAAAAAAAAAAAAAAAAAGAGGCCTAAAAATGAAATGGGACTTTAATGGTTCTGTATGTTAAGCACTTAACTGCTAATCACAAGGTCGGTGGTTCAAGCTCATCAGTGGCTCCAGGGGAGAAAAATGAGGCTTTCTGCTCTGGTAAAAATTAACAGCCTCAGAAACCCTGTACAGGGTCACTGATTTGGAACCTATTGAGTGGCACTTAACAATAATGATGAAATAATGTGATAACAAAGATATGGGTGAACGGAGGAAGAATTACAAATACATTGATTATGCAAGTCCTGAAAATAACTCAATAATTGATGCATTTAGTATTGTAGAAAAGGGAATTAGTGTCACATTTAAGCAGTTATTCCAGAGGGTAGAGACAAGGAAAAAATAAATAACAAGAATGAGAGTCTAAATAGTTGCAAGGACAATGAATTCCAGAGAATAAGTTTAGGCATGAAGAGGTGGTCCCCCAAAACGAAAGAGTTTTTGTTGTGGTTGTCATTGTTGTTGTTACTTAAAAACATGTCATTTGTTTGGTGTTGTTAAGTGCCAACGAGAAATGGAAGTCTTGAATTTCATAATAGGAATTATATCAGTAATCTTTCTTATTTTATGATAATTTATCTTTTAGTTAACACTAGAGATGAATAAGTTTTTTTGTGACATTGCTTACCCATACTGTTAATTTCACATCACCTATGATGTGTCTTTGAAGTCCTGCTCTTGAGGGCACTTCAAAACAACAATTTCTCGGAAGATGGATTAGATGTGCTTTTGTATTTCCATCTGTTAAAACAAATAGTAGGACACATGAACAAAAAAATATAAGAAAACTTTGGAAGATACAGAAATAAAAGCAGACAGGCCAGGGACATTGAGTTTTCTTTTTCCTGAATCCCCAAACAACCTTTGTGTAGGCAAAGGACTAGCAAGATTAAAATATACAGGAAAACTCGCAAAATTAAAAATATATGGACAATAGCTTCTTGCTCCACTCATACACAGGAATATACGGTTGAGGAACTCCCACTCTGTCCAGCAAAGACTGTTATTGTTGAGTGCTTTGGAATCCATTGGACTCATGTTGCTGTTGTTATGTGCCGTGGAGTCGGTTCCAACTCATAGCCACCCTGTACAGGGTTTCCAAGGCTGTAAATCTTTAACAGGAGCAGAGAGCCTCATCTTTCTCCCTCGGAACAGCTGGTAGTTTCGAACTGCTGAACTTGAGCTTCACAGCCCGATTGGTAACCACTACGCTACCAGAACTCCTTATTCCGACTTATAGGGGCCTTTTATATGGTTGCTGAGGTTTTAAATCTTCGCGGGAGCAGAAGGCCTCGTCTTTTCGGAGTTACTGGCAGATGCGAACCGCAACCTTGCTGTTCACAATCCAGTGATTACCTTATGGATGAGAATTTATTGGGCCATTCTTGCCAGCCTTTGTTGAAGGTATTACAACTACAACCCCTCCATTGGGATGGTGTTAGAGAAAGCTGAGAAGATTCCAGGATTTCATCCCTGCCAGGCAATAATGATCCTTCACATCTACTCCGTGGTATGAGTGGAAAACATTTGGGGAACCAGAGCTTTTCTCTCCACCCACAAAAAAACACACAAGACTGGGCAGAGTCAGAAAAAGCCTATTAGAGAGCCAAGACATTCACTGTTGTTGTTGTTGTTGTTGTTAGGCGCCACCCAGTTGGTACAGACTCATAGCAACCTTATGCACAGCAGAACAAAACACTGCCCTAGGCCACAGGAAAAAAATATAAACAAGGCACCCCTTTCCCTTTAAGCCAGGTTGTTATCAACAAAGTGCTTCTGAGGAGCTGGGACTTACATCCACCTAGTGAAAACTAATAAACACATGAAAAAAGAAAACGAGCAGAACAAAAAATGGAACAGACAGAAAACAAAAGATAAAATGACACATTTGAACTGTGACTGACTGACTGTGTGTCATTGAGTCATCTCTGAGTCACAGCAATCTTGTATAGGGTTTCCAAGGCTGTAAAACTACGGATGCAGAAAACCTTTTCTTTTTCCTGTGGAGCACCTGGTGGATTCAAACTGCTGATCTTGTGGTTAGCAGTCCAACACATAACCCATTAACCCATCAGGGCTTCTTACATGAACTATTACATAGCAATAATTACATTAAATGCAATAGCCTAAATACACAGATTAAAAGATGAAGATTGGCAGTGTGGATTTGTTTTTTTTTGTTTGTTTTTTTTAATTGAGCCAATTACATCCTGTCTACAAAAAATACTTCTCAAAAAATGATACATGTAGAAGAACTTCCTTGGTTATATCAAAGAAAGGAAAATCTATTTCTGTACAAAAGCCTGTTCTTAACTGTTTATAGCAACTTTTTTTGTAATAGGCAGACATTGTCCTTTAGCCAGTGAATGGTTGAATAATCTGTAATATATTCACACCTTAGATTATAATTCAGCAATTTAAATGAATGGACTCTTGATACATGTAGACATTTGCAAGGGTTTTAAGAGCATTATGCTTGGTGAAAATACAAAACCCTTCAAAACTTCACATAGTTTATGATTACATTTACAGAACACTCTTGAAGTAACATGATTCTAGGGAAGGAACACAAGTCAGTGATTTTCAGGAAACAGAGTGATGGGTTTGATTCTAAGGAGGAGCACAAGTGAGATCTTTGTGGTGTATATCAATCAAGTATCTTGATTGTGTTGGTGCTTATATGAGTCTTGTCATGTGATAAAATGACATGAAACTATATACACACAATGCAAAAATAAAAACCAGAAAGAAGCATTGTAAAATATGTTTCCATTTAACACAATTTCATTGTTTGCTAGAACACTTTATTAAAAATTAGGATCTGAGATGATATTTCAAACATTTGTTAGAAAAAAGAAAGAATGTAAATGTCTCATACATAAAAAATATACATTTTGAATGTTGTTTTTGTTATGTGCCGTGGAGTCATAGCCACCCTGTACAGGGTTTCCGAGGCTGTAAATCTTTATGGGAGCAGAAAGCCTCATCTTTCTCCCGCGGAGCAGCTGGTAGTTTCGAACTGCTGACCTTGCGGTTCACAGCCTGACTGGTAACTACTATGCTACCAGAGCTTCTTACATTGAATGTTAGAGGTTAAATTTCTTCATCGGAGACAATATGCTTAGTGAAAAGATAACAATTTAATCTCAAAACAGTTTAAACTCGATTTTAAGTGAAATTTATGCTAAAGAAGGATATAGATATAGAGATAAAATAGGTGTGACAGATTCTGACTCATAGCAACACCAAACCCAACTGAATCAATTATTGCCTGGTCCTTCACCATCCTCACAATAGTTGTTTCAGAGCATTTTTGCAGTAAATGTCAACCTATCTCATTGGTGGTCTTCTTCTTTTTCACAGACCCTCCACTTTACCAAACATGATGTCCTTCTCCAGTGATGAGTCCCTCCTGATAATATGCCTTACGGAAAAGAGATAAAATTGCTGCATCCTGGCTTCTAAGGAGCATTCTGGTTGTACCTCTTCCAACACAGATTTGTTCTGGCAGTTAATATTCTCCTCCAACAGTTTAACTCAACTGCACCAATTCTTCTACCGCCTTCTAAATCCATTGTCCTACTTTCATATGCATATGTTGTTGTTGTTAAGTATCATCAAGTTGATACCAATCCATACCGACTCTATATAGAGTTTCCAAGGAGCAGCTGGTGAGCTTGAACCACCAACATTGCAGTTCAAATAACTTTGCAGTCTGACACATTAGCCCACAGCGCCAGGTGATTGAAAATACCGTGAGTCAGGCACATCTTAATCCTCAGAGTGACATCTTTGCTTTTTGACACTTTAAAGAGATCTTGTAACAGACTTCCTAATGCAATACTATAATTTCATTTCTTGACTGCTCCTTCCAAGAGTTGTTGATTGTGAATATAAGCAAACTGAAGTCTTTGACAGCTTCAATCTTTTCTCTGTTGATCATGATCTTATTTACTTGTCCAGTTGTGAGGATTTCTATTTTCTTTATATTGAGATTCTATCCACAGTGCAGGATATAGTCTTTGATCTTCATTGGTAAGTATTTCAAGTCCTCTTCTAGCAAACAAGGTTGTGTCATCTGCATAACTCAGGTTGTTAATGATGTTTACTCCAGTCCAGATGTCATGTCCTTCTTCTTCGTATAATCCAGCTTCCTTGATAATTTGTTCAGCATACAGGTTGGATAAGTATTGTGAAATTATGCAATCCTGGCACACACATTTCTTGAGTTTAAACCACTGAGTATCTCCTTGTTCTGTTCAAATAACTGCCTCTTAGTATAAAGGCAGGCTTCTCGTGAGCACAGTTAAGTGTTCTGGAATTCTCACTCTATTCAATGTTACTTGTAGTTTGTCATGATCCACATAGTCAAATGCCTTGGCATAGTCAACAAATTACAAGTAAACGTCTTTCTGGTATTGCCTGCTTTCAGCCAACATCTATTTGAAGTCAGCAATGACATCCATAATTCCAAGTCCTCTTCTGAATTTGGCTTGAATTTCTGGCAGTTCGCTGTTGATGTACTGATACTACACTTTAAAATAATTTCCAGCAAAATCTTATTTGTATGTGGCAATAATGAAATTGTTACATGATTCCTGCATTCCATTTCTAATTTGAAATAGGCACAATACAAATCTCTTCCCATCTGTTGGAAAGGTAGATGTTTTCCAAATTTCATGGCATAGACTAACTAGCACTGTATCAGTTTACGGAAACATTTCAATTTGTATTCTGTCAATTCCTAGAGCTTTTTTTTCACCAATGCCTTCAGTGCAGCTTGGACTTCTTCCATTAATACTGTTAGTTATTGATTGCATCTTAGCCTCTTTAAATGGTTGAAAATCAACCAGTTCTTTTTGGTATAGTGGCTATGTGTATCCTTTCCATTTTGTTTTGATACTTCCTGCATGTTTCAATATTTTGTCCATAGAATCCTTCAACATTGCAAGTCCAGACTTGAATTTTGTCTCAGTTCTATCAATATTGCAACTACAGTCTTGAGTTAATGCTTGACTTCGTATTGTCAAGTTTCCCTTTTAAATTTTCTCTTCAGCTGTTTTATTTCATCAATTCTTCTAGTTGCTTGAGGTTGTATATATTCAATAGCTAGTTTCTGAGTCTTGTCTGACATTACATTGGTCTTTTCTTTCTTTCCTGTCTTTTTATTGATTCAGGTATGACGTTCTTGATGTCATCCAAGAACTCTAGGCCTCTGTCATTAGTGTCTAATACATCAATCTGTTCTAATTGTCTCTAAATTCACATGGGATATACTCAAGGACCTTTTTAGGCTTTCATGGACTTATTTTAATTTTCTTCAGCTTTAACCTGAACTTGCATATAAGTAATTGATGGTCTATTCCACAGTCAACTCTTGGACTTGTTTTATCTGATGATATTGAGCTGCTCAACTGTCAAAATCCATAAATGTTGTCAATTTGATTCCAGTGTGTTCTATCTGGTAAAGTTCACATATATAGGAACGATTTATTTTGTTGAGCAAATGTTTTTGTAATGAGTAAGTCATTGTTCTTTCGAAGTTCTGTTATGTGATCTTCAGCATTATTTCTATAACCACAACCTATATTCCAATGAACAATTCTTCCTCTTTGTTTCCTACTTTCATATTCCAAATCCCAGTAATTATCAATGCATTTCTATTGCATGTTTGATCAATTTCAGACTGAAAATTTGGTTGTTGTTCTTGTTAATAAGTGCTATTTAGTTGTTTTTGATTCATAGCAACCCTGTATAGATAGGATTTCTGTGAGTCTTGGTATGGCATCATAGGTTAAGCACTCGACCTCAAGGTTGGTTTGAACTGCAAGTTTGAGTGGTTCAAACTCACCAGCCCCTCCTCATGAGCACAATTAAGTGTTCTAGTATACTCATTCTTTGCAATGTTATACAGAGCTTGTCATGATCTACAAAATCAAAAGCCTTTGTGCAGTCAATAAAGCACAGGTAAACATACTTCTGATATTCTCTGCTTCAGCTAATATCTGTCTGATGCAACATTGATATCACTCTTTCCACATTGTCATCTGAATCTGGCTTCAACATCTGGCAGTTGCTTGTCAATGTACTGTTTTAGCCATTTTTGAATAATTTCTAGCAAAATATTACTTGCATGCAATATTAATGATATTGTCTGATGATTTCTGCATTCCATTGGATCACCTCTCTTTGGAATGGACACAGATATAGATCTCTTCCAATCAGTTGGCCAGATAGCTGTCCTCCAAATTTTGTGGCATAGATAAATGAGTGCCTTCAAAGCTCCATCAGGTTGTTGAAATACTTCTATTTGTATGTCATCAATTCCTGGAACCTTGTTCTTTTTCAATGCCTTCAACACACCTTTTACTTCTTCCTTCAGTACCATTTCTTTTTGGTACAGTGACTGTGTTTTCCTTCCCTCTTCTTTAGATGCTTTCTGAATCCCTTAATATTTTCCCCATAGAATCCTTCAATACTGCAAGTTGAGGCCTGAATTTTTCCTTTGTTTCTTTCAGCTTGAGAAATTCAGAGCATGTTCTTCCCTTTTGGTTTTCTAGCTCCAGATATTTTCATGTTTCATTAAAATACTTGAGTTTGGCTACTGCAGCTTCCCTTTGACACTTTTTATTCAGTTCTTTTATGTCCTCACTCCTTCTATTTTATTTGCTTTAGCATCTCTGTGCTGGAGACCAAGTTTCAGTGTCCATTCTGACATCCATTTAGTCTTTTTCTTCTTTCTTGTCTTCTTAATGACCTTTTGCTTTCTTTCTGTATGATGATCTTGATGTCAGCCCCCAACTCTTCTGGTCTTCAGCCATTAGTGTCTAACGCACCAAATCTGTTCTTGAGATGATCTATAAATTCAGGTGGGATATGTTCAAGATCAAATTTTAGCTCTCATGGACTTGCTTTAATTTTCTACAGCTTCAGCCTGAACTTTGACATGAGCAATTGATGGGACATACTACAGTCTGTCACTTGCCTTGTTTTGACTGCTAACATGGAGCTTTTTCAATGTCTCTTCCCACAGATGTAGTCAATTTGATTTCTGTGTATTCCATCTGGTGTGGTCCATTGTATAGTTGTCTTTTGTTCTGTTTAAAAAGGTATTTACAATAAAGAAGTCTTGCAAAATTCTATCATGCAATCTCCAGAATCTGCTACCAAGGCCACATTTTCCAACAATTGATCCTCTTTTTTCCAACCTTTGCATTCCATACACCAGTTGTTGTTGTTGTTGTTAAGTGCCGTCGAGTCGGTTCTGACCCATAGCGACCCTGTACAGGGTTTCCGAGGGTTTAAATCCTTATGGGAGTAGAAAGCCTCATCTTTCTCCCGCGGAGCGGCTGATAGTTTCGAACTGCTGACCTTAAGGTTCGCAGCCCGATTCGTAACCACTAAGCTAGCTAGCAATATATCTTGATTACATGTTTGATTAGTTGAAGACAGAAAAGGTTGGTGGAATTCTTCAATTCCATCATCACTGGTGAATTTGAATAAATTCAAATAATAATTCTTCCTAGTGTGGATATTATCCTATCATAGACAGCATTATACTTCAAGATAAATTTGAAATGTTCTTTTTGATGATGAATGTAACACCATTTCACTTCAATTTGTCAATTTTGACATTGTTTACCATATCATTGTCAGATTTAAAATGACTAAAACCAGACTATATCAGCTCACTAATGTTTAAGATATCGATTTTATGTGTTCCTTTGCATTTTTGACAACTTTCAATATTCTTAGATTCAGACTTCGTACATTCCATGTTCTGATTATTAATGGATGTCACAACTATTTCTCCTCATTTTGAGTTGTGCCCATCAGCTAATTAAGGCCCTGAAAAGTTACTCCATTTGCATCAAGGTCAACTCTACTTTGAGGAGGCATCTTTTCTCCCTGTTGTATTTTATGTGTCTCCACTGAGTAGCTCAACATTAGGCACTTTATCTCAATATTCTGGCATTATTCATTATGCTTCAATATTAACTTTCTAATGCTATCTGACTGTGTTCCACTATTATTCATAGTGTTTTCATGAACTAAGTATTCAGAAGTAGTCTGTCTCTACTTCTTCCTAGTCTGTCTTAGTCTGGAAGCTCAGCTGAAACTTACCATGGGTGTACTTTTGTTGTTGTTGTTAAGTGCCATCAAATCAATTCTGACCCATAGTGATGCTGTATAGTGTTTTCAAGGAGCAGCTCATGAGCTTGAACCACCGACCTTGCAGTTCAAACGACTTTGCAGTCTGATGCATTAGCCCACAGAGCCAAACCAGGAATCCATAGATGTACCTTGCTGGCATTTTAAATGCCAGTAACATAGCTTCCAGAATCAGAGCAACACATAAGCCACCACAGTATGACAAACTGATAGAAGAGGGGTTTCTTCCTTAATCTCTTAATTTACTCTAATAAATAATAATTATTGTAGAAATTTG
>NW_006408529.1:30273342-30378615 GCF_000296735.1 Chrysochloris asiatica | reverse complement strand
TAAATACAATAAAAGAAAAGTTACATATTTTTTAGCTCTTTGTTCAACCTGAGTTGAATGCTTGTAATTTCATACTAAAGTTATTGGTGGTCATCTATCTAAATACTTTTAATAATGAAATATGAGTTTATTGATATACTTGAATAAATATGTTGAGAATTTATTCAGTGCTTAATTAGCTTTATTTTTATTCAGATGGAGTTATATAAAACATGAATAAATTAAATAAATTGCTTCTTTCTTTAAAACTTAAAACCTACAGACCTGAAATAAGTCACAAAAGTTCATTCTTATCAATTAAAGTAAAACTATTTTTTACATCTCAAAGTATATTTAATTTCTGCAAGGAAGTTTTGAAATTTTCATGCTGTATGTTTCATGTCATTAGGTGCTAGCTACTCAGTTCGGACTCATAGTAACCCTATATACAAAATAATGAAATATTGCCTGGTCCTGCCGTCTTCACAATTATTGTGTTTGAGCCCATTGTTGCAGCTCCTGTATCAATCCACCTATTGAAGGTCTTCCTCTTTTTCACAGACTCTACTTTAGTAGGAGTCCTGGTGTGGCGCTGTGGGCAAATGCGTCAGGCTGCAAACTCATTTGAACTGCAAGGTCAGTGGTTCAAGCTCACCAGCTGCTCCTTGGAAACCCTACACAGGGTTACTATGGTTTGGAATTGACTCAGTGGCACTTAACAACATAACAACAACAACTTTAACAAGCCTGATAACCTTTCCAGGGACTGGACCCTTTGACCATTTTGGAAACTGTGCTTTTAGAAAAATTTTCTCTTTAGTTTGACTTTCTTCAATCAGGGAAACTAGCATTTCATACTAGAAATTTCCTTTTATCCTTTTCGTGTTGATTTTTTATTGTAAGCCTCAGAACTGCTTGCTATGTCTTGATATATATCCTTTCAACTACTAGTCCTGTAGGCTGTATTAGTAATAAAAATTTTTATAGCACTTTAAAGTATTAGTTCTAAAATAAATATATGTTTCTAGTTCTACAAGATCTTAAAAGAACATAAAAAATAAGAAGACAGGAAGTTTTGACACAAGAATGGGAACACTAGATAGAAAATTCTTTCAGATGTCAGGGCAACTTTAAGAAATGTTTCAATAAAGGAAGTGTAGTTACCATGGTTGACCCCATAATTTTCAGTTTATTTAACACAGAACCTCATTTTAAATTAGGAAATATATTGTTGTTAAGTATCATCAAGTTGTTTCCAAACCTTGTATAGGGTTTCCAAGGAATGACTGGTGCATTTGAACAACCAATCTTTAGGTTAGTAGTCCTCTACTTATCCTACAGTGCCACATCAGGACTCCAGGAAATATAGCTGGTGGCACTGTAGAATAAGTACTTGACCACATGTCAATTTTAATCATAAGGTCGGCAGTTCAAATTCATCAGTCACTCCTTGGAAACATTATACAAGGTCGCTATGAAGCAGAACCTACGTAATTTAACAATAACAACAAAAGCAATAGGAAATTATTAAAAATACATATGTAATCTAAAAGAATAATTACATATAATTCTATACATAGAAATCATCAGTGACTTAATTTTCTATTGCCTGCTGCCACTTTGCCACTCCATCTCATTGGAGGGGTCTTTCTCTTTTTCTCTGACTCCACTTTACCAAACATGATATCCTTCTCTGGGGACTGTTCATTCCTGACAATATGTTCAAAGTATGGAAGATGAAGTCTGGACATCCTGGCTTCCAAGGAGTGAGCGCTCTGGCCATACTACTTCCAACACAGAGCTGTTCTTTTGGCAATCCATAGTACTTTCAATATTCTTCTCCAACATCATAACTCAAAAGCATCAATTCTACGGTCTTCCTTGTTCACTGTTCAACTTTTACATGCATATGAGGTTATTAAAAATACCATGGTTTGGGTCAGGCCCACCTTAGTCCTCAAACTGATATCTTTGCTTTTAAACACTTTAAAGATGTCTTGTGTGGCAGATTTGCTTAATGCAATACCGCATTTGATTTCTTAACTGCTGCTTCCATGAGTTTTGATGGTTGACCCAAGCAATTCCGACCCATAGCGACACTGTATAGGGTTTCCGAGGAGCAGCTGGTGAGCTTGAACCACCAACCTTGCAGTTCAAATGACTTTAAATTAAGTCTTCGACAACTTTAATCTTTTCTCCATTTATATGGATTTTTTTTTTTAATTGGTCCAGAGGTGAGGATTTGTGTTTTCTTTACAGTGAAGTGCAACCCATACTTAAGGCTGTGGTCTTTGATCTTCATCAATAAGTATTTTAAGTCCTCTTAACTTTCAGTAAGCAAGGTTGTATCATCTACATATCAAAGGTTGTTAATGAGTCTTCCTAGAATCCTGATGCCACATTTTTCTTCTAATCCAACTTCTCAGATTCTTTGCTCATAATATAGATTGAATAAATATGGTGAAAGAATATAACCCTGGCACACATTTTTCCTAATTTTAAATCCTTCAGTATCCCCTTGTTCTGTTCATAAAAGGGTTGGAAAGAAAAGGTGATAAGTATAGTTTCTTTCATATATATATATATATATATATAGAGAGAGAGAGAGAGAGAGAGAGAGAGAGAGAGAGACTAAGTAGATGAACAACCACCTATCTATTCCTTGAATTACAACTCAATGCAAAGAAAACAAAAATCCTCACAACCGGACCAATAACCAACATCATGATAAACAGAAAACATAGAATAAAGATACAAGTTGGAAATAATTTCCTTTTATTTGTATTCATAATCTAGTCTCCTGGAAACAGTAGTCATATCAAATGATGTATTTCATTGATCAAATCTGCTACAAAAGACCTGTTGAAAATGTTAAATTCTTCAATTCCACATTGAGAACTAAAATGAGCCTCACTTAAGCCATGGTAAAAGCTGAACAATGAACAATGAAGACTGGAGAAGAATCAATGCATTTAATTACGGTGTTAGCAATGAATATCAAAATTAACATGGCCTGCCAGAAGAATAAACAAATCTGTCTTGAAATTACAATCAAATGGTCTTTAAAAATGAGGATGGTGAGATTTCATCTCAAATAATTTGCACCTGTAATAAGGAGGCATTTCTTATTGTTGTTGGTAAGTGCCATCAAGTTGGTTCTGACTCACAGTGACCTTATATAGAGTTTCCAACTAGCAGATGGTGGGTTTAAACCACTGACTTTGTGATTGTTGTTGTTAAGTGCCGTCGAGTCAATTCTGACCCATAGCGACCCTGTATAGGGTTTCCAAGGAGCAGCTGGTGAGTTTGAACCACCAACCTTGCCGTTCAAATGACTTTGCAGTCTGACACATTAGCCCATAGCACCACACCAGGAGTAATCCCGTATTTATCCTATAGCAATATACCAAAAACTAGTACCAGGGAAAGGACGTTATCCTTAATAAAATATAAAGTCATAGAAAAAGAGGAAGATCCCCAACAGAAAGGATTGAAATAGCGATTGAAACAAACAGTTCAATCATAACAATAATGATGAGGATTGCACAGAACCAGGCAGTGGTTCCTTCTGTTGTACATAGAGTTCCTGTGAGTGGGAACCAACTTTAGGGAGCTAACAACTATCATGTTTTTTATTGGTCCAGTGCAATCAATTTGAGAATTTTTGTTTTCTTTATATTGAAGTACAATCCATTTGATTTTTATTGATAAGTTTTTTTGTTGTTGTTGCTGTTTTAATCAGTAAGTATTTTAAATCCTCTTCACTTCCTCTCATCTGTAAGTTTGCTATACTGTTGGGGCTTGTGTGTCGCTGTGATTCTGGAAGCTGTGCCACTGGTATTTTAATGACCAGCAGGGTCACCCATGGTGAACAGGTTTCAGATGAGCTTCCAGATGAAGACAGACTAGGAAGAAGGAGAGACTGACTGCTTCTGAATATTTAATCACTGAGAAACTTAGGAATAGCAGTAGAACACTGTCAGGTAGCACCATAATACTGAATATTGAAACATGATGAAGAACACCAGAATATTGTCAGATATAATGTTAGGCAATGAGCCCCACAGGTTTGAAGGCACTCAAATTCAATTGGGGGAGAATTGCATCCTAAAGTAGAGCTTCTGGGAAGGGGCACAACTCAAAAAGAAGCAGCTGTAAACATCCAATAAGAATCATTATGTGGAGTGCATGAAGTATGAACATAGGAAAATTGGACATTGTCAAAAATGAAATGGAACGCATAAACATTGATATCCTAGGCATTTGTGAGCTGAAATGAACTGGTATTAGCTATTTCGAATCTGACAATTACATTGTTCATTATGCTAGAACTAACAAATGGAAAAGGAATCGTGTCTCATTCATCATATTTTTTTTTTTTTTAATTCAAGAACAATCTTGAATTACAACACTGTCTGATTTGGATAATATTCATATATATATATATATATATAAGACCAGTTAACACCACTATTATTTTAATTTACTCACCAAACACCAAAGTCAGTGATGATGAAATTGAAATATTCTACCAACTTCTTTAGTCTGAAATTGATCCAATATGCAATCAAGATGTATTGATAATCACAGGTGATTAGAATGCAAAGGTTGAAAACAAAGCAAGGATCAGTAGTTGGAAAATATGTTCTTGGTGATAGAAACGATGCTGGAGATCATATGGTAGAATTTTGTAAGACCAATGACTTCTGCATAACAAATACCTTTTTAAAATAACATAAAAGAGGAGGGGGGACTTCTGGTTTGGCAGCAGCAGAGCAGAGTCAGGTAGGACAGGTTCCATGGGGGAGGGGCTGAAAACCTAGGGACGCAACTCACATGAAACTGCATCAGAGCTCTGGATCTAGCATAAAGGTCAGGGCATCAGTTTTACACAACCACCAGTGGGAAAATCACTGTATAAAGGAAAACATTGCGATTTAGAAATCGGTCAAGACATGGGACTCCCTCTGCGGATATCCTACCCATGCAGAAGTCAGAGGCCGGGGCTATAGGCAGACCTACTGGAACAGGGAAGCTGTGTGAAGTTTATCAAATTGTAGTGGGTTACTCTTTTTTTATTTTTTTTTTATCTTCCCTCTTCTTTCTTCTTCTAGTTGAGTTCTGATCATCCAGCCATCGAAGCCAGGTTAAGTGGGTATTATCTGCAAGTATGGGTGTTCTTGTGCATCTCCCCTCACTTCATATTAGCTGGACACTTCATTCTCTGCTCTAGTCCTCTGTGGCCATTTCACTACCTCTGGACACAGGAGTCCCAGGGTCTTGCTGTAACTGCTGGCCATCCAGGTCTCCTCCCGGGTTCACAGGAGTCTATTGTATGTGGTTGGACTTAGATCCCAACTTCATTGCTGTGTTTCCCCCTCTTCCCCTCATCCGTGATCAACATGGTCACTAGCCAGACCATATGACTGTTCATGTAGTCCCCTTGAGTCTTAGTCGTGGAAGGGAGTTTGCTCTGAGGGGACCTGACCACTTGCCTTTATGGTTCCCAGTCGAACAGCTTACTTGCTGTCATATCAATCAATCATACAGCCATTATTGTTTCTGATTTGTCCTGCTGGTCTTTCACATGAAGTATCTTCTGGTCTTCTAGCCACTCCAGACTGGTCTACACATCATTTCCAGTGGAAATTTCCCACCTCAGACAATTCTGGATGGGATTCTGGTTTCTACCTATGGTCTTATGCAATGCACAAGATCCACAGGAGGTCTCTTTCACTGGGCAATTTCTAGCCCCGCTTTAAGGTATTCCAATCAGTTATAGGCTGAAGACAGGCTTACAAGCTTTCTGTTGTGATGTTTCTGGCTATTCCTCCTCCTTCTATTATTATCATTTTGATTTCGCTTGGTTCTATTGTGACATCGCCAATAAGGTTTCTCATGGAAGTTATTTGTGTCCTCTCCCTCTTTTCTTTTGTTATGTTCTCAAATGGTTTTTCAGTTTTATTAATCCTTTCAAAGAACCAGCTTCTTGTCCTATTGATTCTTTCTATAGTTTTTCTGTTTTCTATCTCATTTATTTCTGCTCTTGTCTTTATTATTTCTTTTCTTTTGGTGACTGTACGTTCCCTCTGTTGGTGTGTTTCTAATTGTTGGAGATGCTGTGTTAATATGTTAATTTTGTTTCTTTCCTCTTTTTGGATGTGCACATTCATTGCAATATATTGTCCTCTCAGCACCTCTTTTGCCATGTCCCAAAGATTTTGGTATGTTGTGTTTTCATTCTCATTTGTTTCCAGGAACATTGTGAATTCAAGCTTTATTTCTTCTTTTACCCAGTTGCTTTTCAGCAGGGTGTTATTCAGTTTCCATATTGTTGTTGTTGTTGTTGCTGTTAAGTACCATGGATATATTCAACTTTATTTCTTTGGACTTCTTATTGATTTCTACTTTTATAGCATTGTGGTTTGAAAAGATGCTTTGTAGTATTTTGATGTTTGTAAATTTATGGAGGCTTGTTTTTGACCTAATACATGGTCAATTCTGGAGAATGTTCCATGTGCACTACAGAAGAATGTATATTGTGCTGTTGTTGGATTGAATACTCTGTACACATCTAAGAGATCCAGTTGGTTGATTGTGTTGTTTAGTTCCTCTGTAATTTTGTCGAGTTTCTTTCTGGTTGTTCTGCCGCTTTTTGAGAGTGGCTATTAAAATCTCCCACTATAGTTGTAGATTTATCTATTTCTTTCTTAAGTTCTAGTAAGGTTTGTTTCATGTATCTTGGTGCTCTTTCATTCAGAGCGTAGATAATTATTATGGTTATGTCGTCTTGCCCAATTGATCCTTTGATCATGAGATAGTGTCCTTCTTTGTCTCTTACACTGCTTTTCTTAAATTTTACTTTATTGGGGACTAGTATTGGCACTTCTGCTTGTTTATTGTTGCAGTAAGCTTGGTATATATTTTTCTATCCTTTAACTTTTAGTCTGTTTTTGTTTTTGTGTGTAAGGTGTATCTCTTGCAGGCAGCATATTGAACGGTCTTGTTTTCTTATCCATTCTGCCACGGTCTGTCTCTTCACTGGTGCATTCAATCCATTGACATTCAATTTAATTATCAATTGGTATTAATTAATTGTTGCTGTTATGTTAATTTTTTGGTAGTGCTGTTTGTTCCTTTGTTCTGCATGCCTTCTTGTGCTGAGTTTGTGTTTTTTGTGCTATTTCTTGTCTGTTTCTTCTTAGAGTTCATGTTTGCTTGTTCTGCTTCGAAGTTCATTTTCATGGTAGTTTGTAAAGTATAAACATTCTTATAGTCTATTAACTTTTCTCTCCATTTAAGAGAATCTATTGTATCCTGTAATCTACCTGACATCCTCACCACCTGGATCTCTGTTGCTACATCCCTTCTTTGACATTGATATTATTTTGATCTTTGGTTGACCTCCCAGCTTTGAATTCAATGTTTTAATTTTGTTCTGTTCTGGACTCTGCTATCTGTCAATTGAGTTCTAGGTGGTGTTGCCAGGCCTGTCAATCTCTGTGTGTTCTTGTTGGTTTTCTGTCCAAAAAACTCCCTTTGGGATGTTTTGAAGTGCTGAATTGATTTTGATAAAATCTCTTAGATTCTGTTTTTCCTGGAATGTTTTGATTGCACCATCGTATTTGTTTGATAGTTTTGCTGGCTAGAAGATTCTTGGTTGGAGTTTTTTTCTTTTAGGTTTTGTATATGTCTCCCCATTTCCATCTTGCCTGCATGGTTTGTGCTGAATAGTCAGAGCTTAATCTGATTTGATTGCCTTGTAAGTGACACTTCTCTTCTACCTGGCCTCTTTTAAGATTCTCTCCTTGTCTTTGATTTTAGAGAGCTTGATTATTATATGTCTTGGTAGTTTTCTTTTGGGGTCTATCTTCCCTGGGGTACATTCGGCTTCTTGAATGTTTATAGTTTCATCTTTCAAGATGTTAGGGAAATTTTCTTCCAGAAGTTCTTCAGCTATCTCCTCTGAGGACTTCTTTTATTCTTCCTGTTCTGGAATGCTAATAATTCTTATGTTGTACCTCCTCATGTTATCCAGCATGAATCTTAGACTCACTTCAGATTTTTTTTAACCTTTTTTCAGCTTGCCCTTCTTTCTTAGCAGTATTGAGAGATTTGTCTTCCAGCTCACTAGTTCTGGCTTCCATCTCTTCTATTCTGCTCCTTTCCCCTTTCAGTATATTGTCCATTTCTGATATTTTATTATTAATCATCTGGACCTCTTTTTGTGGGTTTCAAATTGTTTCCAATTCTGTGTCAATCTTGTTGGGTTGCTCTTGTATTACTTTCCTAACTTCTTGCTTATTTTCTTCCACCCTTTTTCAGAGCATTTGAATTTGTTTCCATATCATTCTTCTGAATTCTTTCTCAAGCAAATCCAAAACCTGCTCTTCCTCTTCTGTGGAGCCTTTGTCTGTCTCCAGTGCATTTGTCTCAGTTACTCTTTTCTGTTTTGGGACATGTTTTAAGATCATTTGCTGTTTTTGAGATCTTTTGATTTGTCATTTCCAGTAGTTATTTGGGCTTTTTAATGCTTAAATGGATATCTGTTGTTGTGTTATAAAGTTTATTGGGTGTCTTCTGTTGTATATAATCAGGAGATAAGCTTCCATTTTCACATGTAATGTTTAGCAGCTGTTATTGGCTCTTTCTCAATGGTGGAATATTATGGAGTATGTTTGTAGCTTGGCTATATGGCCATGATTACTGTCTCTTCTTGGGGAACTTAGGGAGAAAAAGCTCCCACCTCCAGGAAAATTGTGTGATCAAAATGTCCAAAAGGAGAACACATATAAAAGCAGAGACAAGAACATCCACTTTGAAACAAAAAATAAAACTACGACCTACTGTCCAGTTGCCTTGCTACACAGGCAGTGTGTGTGTGTGTACCGTAGAAGCCTCCAGTAGTGGGTGTGGGTATCAATTTGCATAGGCCCCTTCTCTAGTCACCACTGTAAAGGTGCACAGATAGATATTGATGAGAACACTAAAAAGCATGTCGATGTGCCAAATATTATATACAAAGAATAAATAATAGGGACATAAAAGTGGGGGTGATAAAAGGAAAACAAGTAGTAATACAAGTGAAGGGACCTGTGCAACAGTAGACATCAGTTATGCCCCTGCACAGTGTGAGCTGGATTTACTGGTACCAGAGAAGTGTCCTTCTTCCTTTATCCCATTGATATACCTTTCTGGGTTTCTTCAGAGGCTAATGATGTTCTCAAAGAGATCATATCAACTAAAACATATGCTAAGTGTTGTCAAGTGATTTCTGACTGACTCATAATGACCTTGTATTATAGACTTTCTGAGGTTGTAAATCCTTGTGGGAGTAGAATGCCTCATCTTTCTCCTGAAAGGTGACTTGTGGATTCGAACCACTGAATTTGTGTATAGCAGTTTAGTGCTTATCCTACAGAGCTACCTTTCGCTGTTGTTGTTGTTAGGTGCCATCGAGTCAGTACCAACTCATAACGACCTTATACACAGCAGAACAAAACACTGCCTGATCCTGGGCCAACCTCATTATTGTTGCCACACTAGAGTCCATTGATGCTGCCACTTGGCCAATCCATCTTGCTGGGAGTCTTCTCTTTTTTTCTATGACCCTCCACTTTACCAAACGTGATATCTTTCTCTAGTGACTGTTCCTTCCTGACAATATGTCCGAAGTATGAGACATGAAAGTTTGGCCATCCTGGCCTCCAAGGAACCCTCTGGCTGTACTTCTTCCAACACATACGTTTTGGTTCTTTTGGCAGCCCATAGCATTTTCAATATTCTCCTCCAACACCATAACTCAAAAGCATCCATTCTTCTATGGTCTTCCTTATTCACTGTCCAGCTTTTACATGCATATGAGGTTATTGAAAATACAGGATAATATCCATGTACCTACAGGGAAGACCAGTTAATACAACTATTATTCAAATTTACACACCAACCATTAAAGCCAGGGAGGATGAAATAGAATGATACCAACTTCTTCAATCTGAAATTAATTAAATATACAATCAAGATGTATTGATCATTACTGGTGATTGGAATGCAAAGGTTGGGAGCAAAGAGGAAGGATTAGTAATTGGAAAATATGGCCTTGGTGATAGAAATGATGTTGGAGATCGCATGATAGAATTCTGCAAAATCAATGATTTGTTCATTTCAAATACCTTCTTTAGACAGCATAAGAGATGACTATACACATGAATCTCATCAGATGGAATACAGAGAAATCAAATTGACTACATCTGTGGAAAGAGAAGATGGAAAAGCTCCATATTATCATTCAAATTAAGGTCAGGGGCATACTGTGGATCAGACCATCAATTGCTTTTATATGCAAATTCAAACTGAAGCTGAAGAAAATGAAAACTAGTCCACGAGAGCCAAAATATGACCTTGAATATATCCCAACTGAATTTAGAGATCATCTGAAGAGCAGATATGATACACTAAACACTAAATACCGAAGACCAGAAGAGTTGTGAGATGACATCAAGAACATCATACATGAAGAGAGCAAAAAGTCATTAAGAAGACAAGAAAGAATGAAAAGATCAAAATGGATGTCAGAAGAGACTCTGAAACTTGCTCTCCAGTGTAGAGATGCTAAAACAAATGTAAGAAATGAGGAGGTACAAAAGCTGATCAGAAAATTACAAAGGTCAGCTCGAGAAGATAAGCCAAATATTGCAACAAAATGTGCAAAGATCTGGAGACAGAGCTACCAGTGTTGTTGTTAAGTGCCATCAAGTCGGTTCTGACCCATAGTGACCCTGAACAAGGCTTCCAAGGCTGTAAATCTTTACGGGAGCAGATAGCCTCATCTTTCTCCAACGGAACCACTGGTAGTTTCGAGCTGCTGACCTTGTGGTTCGCAGCCCAATTCATAACCATTATGCTACCAGAGCTCCTTTTCCAGCAGTTGGAGAGATAGTGAGGGGTCAATTATAACAGTGACACTTGTTCCATATACCTAATTTAACAAAAATTTCAGGTTGGGCAGTGATAAGCTTAACATTGCTCTCAAATGTCTAGGCTGTTTTCATTTTATCCAGGCTTCTCATCACTTCTCCCCATACCATTACCTACCACCCTGACTCAAGCTGCCATACACTCTATCCTGGATTGTTAGCATCTTTTCTAAGTGCATTCATTGTCTTCCTATCACCTATAATGACCACAGGAGGCAGGGAGGTCATTTTTAAATTATGTCAAATCATGTGCCCAAGTCTTCTCATCTCACTGATTTGAAAATGGTCTAATGGATTTCAGGACAAATCTTTCTCTGTATTGTTCTCCATTCTTACCAAAGTATATTTATTTGTGTTTCTTCTGGCTTTAACCCTCAGAAAATCACATTTCACTCCTTCACTTCTTTTAGCTTTTTTCTAGGTGTCCCAGCTTCAGTAAGGCAATTCAAGCTTCACTTGAATGGGATCTTCCTCCTTCTCATTCTCACAGTTTTAGCATAGTGGCAGGTATTAAAGAAGCATGTGTTGAACAAAATAATGAATGAATCATGATCTCTTGCTCCAAGTGGCTCACTAAAATGAAGAAAATACACATTAGTCATCATTTAATCAATTTAAACTCATGGTGAACCCATGTATATCAGTTGAACTATGACCACATGTTTTCAATGGCTTTGGTCTTTCAAAGCAGATTGTCAGGTTTTACTTCTGAGATGTCCCTTAATAAATTGAAAATACCAACCTTTCAGTTAGTAGCAGTACATTTAAGTGCTCCATCCCTCACTAAACCCATTAGCATGAATCGATTCTGACTCATAAAGACCTAAAAGGATAAAAGACATAAAAGGACCCTATGTGGAGTTCTGGTTTGGCGCTGTGGGTTAATGTGCTGGACTGCAAGGTCAGTTTGAACTGTAAGGTCAGTGGTTCAAACTCACCATCCACTCCTCAGAAACCTTACACAGGGTCACTATAAGTTGGAACCAACTCAACGACACTTAACAACAACATAGGGTTTCCCAGGCTTCACTCTTTAAGAAAACTTACTGGCATATCTTTCTTCCATGCAGCAGCTGGTAGAATCTAACCAAGAGCCTTCAGTCAACAGCTGAGCACTGGATTGCTCTACCACCAGGGCTCCACAGTCCTCATTACCTTTCCTGATTTGAGATAGCTGAGATTGATAATATTGCCAACCAGAAAGAAAATGTCAGAATAAAAGGAGGCCAAGGAATGAACAGATATGGATAATAGCATTTACAGATGGGCAGAGGTAGAAAAGTCAGTAAATTCAGAGAAAAATAGGAGTTTTCATAGATGGACCAGAAATTAGTTGCTTCTGATTCATTTTTGAGAAGAGACAAAGGTAGTTGGCACTATAAATAAAAGGCTAGGTTAATGTTTCAACAAATCCATCAGGAAAATGAGAAAAAAATTGAGAACTATTCTGAAAATTGGAAAATCATCTTTTGAACTGAATTTCATTAAACATTAGAAGGAATGTCCCCCCAAATGAAGTTGTTATAAAAAATATAACCATGGAAACAAAGAAATTGATCCATTGCAAAGTTTAACCAGGAGATCTGACTTCTGTTACTAATCAGTTGTGTAAACCTACAGAATACATTTAGTGCTTATATCATATAGATAAGAAACTGTCCTATACATTTTACTTTTCTAGCATGTTTGATTCCCAACATAAAAATGAAAATCATGAAAATATCACATATAATGAAATAAATAAAACTGTAAATAATCATTATGTTGTTGTTGTTAAGTGCTGTCAAGTTGGTTCCAACACATAGCAACCCTGTATAGGGTGTCTGAGTATTTCAATCTTAGTGGGAACAGAAAGCCTCACCTTTCTCCCTCAGAACTGCTGGCTGCATCAAACTGTCAGCCTTCTGATTCAAAGTGCTTATTCTACAAAGCCCCCATATTGTAAAATAACTAATATGTAAACTTTAATTAAAATAATAATTGTAAGATAATACTATGGGTCAGACATTCCTCCATAAACTTTCTATAAATATGAAAGAGAAAATAAAGCAAAATTTAAAGAAATGTCAATGTTTTGAAGTTCACATCATAATGCAGAGGACAGATTGCATGTTCTTGGTGCAGCATTTAATTTCTCACTACAAAAGGGAAAAAAGAGTGAACTTCCTATCTCTGTGCCAAGCATTTGAAGAGACTGGTATCTTATAACACTTTGAAGAAAATTGGAATCAAAACTACAAGCCTAGTCTTTCATTCTTTTTGCTTCTTACAAAAATACATTATTTAATGTTATTGCACAGTTCTTTTGCCCCGGAGTTATTTTTTACAATAAACATTGCTGTCTTAAATGGGTTACTCTTTTTTCAAAATTCTTGAGAAAACTTGACTGGAGTCAAAGTGTACAGGCTAATATTACACAAGACAGTAATACTCAGAAAAACACAAAATTACTTTTATTTCCTAACTATTATCTTAGTTACCTATTTATTACTGTGATAAAATAAAATAAAAGAAATATATCATGTTGTTGATATTATTATTAAATGCCTTTGAGGTGGTTCTGACTCATAGTGACCTGTATAGAGTTTCCGAGGAAAGGCTGGTGAGTTTGAACAGCTGACCTTGAAGCTCAAACTGGCCTTGTGGTCTAGTCATTAGCCTACAGTGCCACACCAGGACTCCATAGAACAGAAATTTATAATCTAATGGCTTTGGGGAAAAAAACCGAAATCATGGTCTCTGCCTTGTTAATTATGTTGTGGGCCTTTTTCCTTGTTTCTGATGAGTGCTTGCATTCTTTGGGAATTCCTGTTTCTGTCGTCATATGGACATGAGGCTTTTACTTACATATGTCTCTATGTTTATCCTGCTCTTTTTATAATATATCACTCTGAAGTGTTTACGTTTAGGATTCAAAGAGCTTGGTATGACGTTATAGACATAACAAAGAAATCTGTTTGTCATATTTAGAGATACAGGGGTTAGATCTTCCACGTTTATTTTTTGAAGGGCACAATTCAAACTATAGTAACGACTTTCGTGGTTATTGAGAAACTAATTCTGAGAATAAACTGTAATTCCTTCTATTTGTATTGCCTCTTTTATTGTTGAAATATACATACATATATAAAGGAGCTCTGGTAGCATAGGGGTTACAAATCGGGCTGCTAATCTCACAGTCACCAGTTCAAAACTACCAGCTGTTCTGCAGGAGAAAGATGAGACTTTCTGCTCCCGTAAAGATGTACAGCCTCAGAAACCCTGTACAGGGTTGCTTTGAATTGGAACCGATTCCACAGCACATAACAACAACAACAACATATGTATATAAACATTAGCCAACTTAACATTTTTCACATTTACAACCCAATGACATCAATTACATAAATCATTTTGTACAATAATTACCAACATCTATTGCCAAAATTTCCATCACCAAAACAGAAATATAATGCTTCCTAAACAATAATTCCCTGCAGTGCAATTAATTACTTATTATGGTCCTTCTAGCCATATTCTTCAGTTCATGATGAACTATAAACACTAGCCTCCATGCTTGTGATTATGGTGCCATTTTTCAGTGAATTGGTAATGAGATAGGATTAAGATGGTACTAAAGATTAGTATCTGTGTGTCAAGGTTGGAGCATTTATTCAATCTATATACTGAAAAAATAATCACAGAAGCTGGAGTATTTGAAAGGAGAACGGGGAATCAGAATTGGAGCAAGACTCATTAACAACCTGTGATTCACATGCATATGACACAACCTTGCTTGCTGAAAGTGAAGAAGACTCAAAGGACTTATTTATGAAGATCATATACTACAGACACATTATGGAATTCAACTTAACACAGAAAAAACAAAAATCCTCACAACTGGAACAATAAACAGCATCATGACAAACTAAAAATATTGAAGATCTCATGTTTAGATCCATAATTAATGTACAGGGAAACAACAGCCAAAAATTTTAGCAACATTATTGCACTGGGCTTCCTTTTTCATTGTTTAACTGTCATGTGCATATATTTTGTTGTTAGGTGTCATTGAGTCAGTACTGCCTTATAGAGACCTTATGCACAAAGAACGAAACACTGCCCGTTCCTGTGCCAACCTCACAATCGACACTACACTTGAGTCCATTGCAGTTGCCACTATGCCAATCCATCTCGATAGGGGGTCTTCCTCTTTTTCACTGACCCTTCCCTTTACTAAGTATCATGTCCTTCTCCAGGAAGTGGTCTCACCTGATAATATGTCCAAAGTATGAGATACAAAGTCTGGTAGTCTTGGCTTCTAAGTAGCATTCTGGCTGAATTTCCTCCAGCACAGATGGTTTGTTCTTTTGACAAGCCATGGTACTTTTAAAATTTCCTCCAACACCATAGTTCAAATGTATCAGTTCTTCTACAGTCTTCTTTATTCATAGTCCAAGGTTCACATGCATATGAGGCTACTGAAAATGCCATGGCTTGGGTCAGACACATCTTAGTCCTTAGACATTTTTGCTCTTGAACATTTTAAAGAGATCTTGTGCAGCAGACTTGCCTAATGCCATGTGTTTGATTTCTTGACTGCTGCTTCCATGTATATTGATGGTTGAGCTAAGCAAAAGGAAGTCTTTGACAACTTCAATCTTTTCTCAAATAATCTTGATGTTATTTGCTGGTCCAGTGGTGAGAATATTTATTTTCTTTACATTGAAGTGCAACCCATAGCAAAGACTGTGGTCTTTGATCTTCATTAGTAAGTATTTTAAGTCCTCTTAAATTTAGGTAAGCAAGATGGTATCATCTGCATATCACAAGTTGTTCCTGCAACCCTGATGTCACCGTTGTCTTCACATAATCCAAAATTTCAAATTATTTGCTCAGCATACAGATTGAAGAAGTATGGTAAAACAATACACCCTGGTGCACACCTTTCCTAATTAAAAATCATTCAGTTCAAACAACCGCCTCTTGGTCTGTCTTCTATGAGCAAAATTCTTATCATGTAGGAAGCATCAAAAGAAGATGGAAAGAATACACAGAGTTACTGTACCAGAAATAAATGGTATATGCTCAACCATCTCATGAGGTATTATATGATCAAGAGGCAACAATGCTGAAGGGAGAAGTCCAAGGTGTACTGAAGTCACTGGCAAAGAACAAGGCTCTGGGAATAGATGGACTACAAATCAAAATCTTTCAACAAACTGATATAGCACTGGGGGTATTCACTCATCTATGCCAAGAAATTTGGGCAACTGTTATATGACCAAATGATTGGGAAAGCTCCATATTTGTGCCCCTTCCAACGTGATGTGACCCAATGGAATGTGAAAATCATCTAGCAATATCATTAGTATTTCATGCAATTAAAATTTTCCTTAAGATAATTCAAAAACAACAGCAACAGTACATTGACAAGTAACTACCAGAGGTTCAAGCCAAATTCAGACAAAGTAAGTGGAACAAGGAATATCATTTCTGACTTCAGAGGGATGTTGGCTGAAAGCAGAGAATACCAGAAAGATGTTTACCTGTGCTTTGCTGACTATGCAAAGGCTTTCAATTGTGTGTATTCTGACAAGCTATGCACACCATTGTGGAGAATGAGTATTCCTTAATACTTAATTGTTGCCCAGAGGAACCATATGCATGTATGGCAACTAAAAATGCCATTGCTTGGGTCTGACATATCTTAGTCATCAAAGTGACATCTTTGTTCTTTAACTACTTTAAAGTATTCATATACTTTAAAGAGATCTTTTACAGCAGCTTTGCCTAATTCATGATGCCATTTGATTTCTTGACTGCTGCTTCCATGGGCAAAATGAAATCTAACATCAATCTTTTCTCCATTTATAATGATGCTATACATCCTGTTGTGAGGATTTTTGTTTTCTTTACATTGACGTGCAATCCATACTGATAGGGCCATAGCAGTAAATAAAGTGAATTTTTGCATCATAGTAAAAGAATAGAAAAATACAGACTTGCAAGTAAAAAGTTGAGAGGTAATTATATATTACATATCTGTCTTGTGAGCGATGTGTTAGAATGAGATTTTGTATGTTTATGACTTTATTTATGAGAATAGAAAATAGGTTGAAAATTCCCTCTTGGAAAAAGTTAGTTATGCTTAGAAAGTTCATCCTGACATTACATCCTACATGTCTGACACAATACTTGTGGTGGTGGTGGTGGTGGTGTGCTGTTGAGTTGGTTCCAATTCATAGAAATTTTGTGTAAGGTTTCTAAGACTGTAAATCATTATGGGAGTAGAATCCCACAGCTTTCTCCAATAGTGAAGCTGGTGGATTCAAACTGATGACCTTACAGTTAAGATACCAATGAATAACCCACAACATTACCAGCGCTCTTAACCACTATAATGTTCATCATTAAAATGATGATTTTGAACATATGACAAAGTAGTGTTGTTGAAGTTGTATACTTAAAGAGAGAAGGACCAATAGAAAAAAATAAGTAGGTCACAAAGATTTGATTTCTGAAAATATTCATACAATAAATTTAGCTGCACATAGAAAATCATCTGTGATGATAGTATGTACACAAAAGGGGATGACCAGCTGTCAAAAATAATATTAAAAGTAAACTTTTAATGAAACATCAAAGCTTAGACTAAAGGTTTAGGAAAGTCTCACAAAGGTTGTTAATTCACTAAGAGAGTAGGTATAGAAGAGGAAGAGAGGAGGACAGAGCATATCATAGGCAGGCATGCACTTATTTTCCCACTGAAAGACTAAAAAGGAGACTACAGATGATCTTTTTAAAAAAATCAATCATAATAAATACCCCCAGCTTTGCTTAACACAGAATGTCAAATTAAGGTGTTTGTCCTTTCACTTCCTTTGAAAGAACTGTCACAGACAGTACTGGCAAGTTTTCCAGCACTTTTCTAAGTACCGATGTGTCTCAAATTATGGTTCTAGGTATTGTAATTTCTAGGGAGCTTGGTGTTTTTGTTGGATAAGATTGGATGGAAAAACTCAAAGATGGTGGTTTAAGTCCACCAATCATTTTTTACAGCCTTGGAAACCCTATTCAGGGTCTCTATGAGCTGACACATACTTGATGGCACTTAGCAATAGCAATAACATTGTAATTTCTGGACCATCATAAAGTTCTATTTCAGCAGTGATGTCACAGTACTCAAATACCTGTCTTATCAATATCTGTAAGACTGCAGTGGCACATTTTAAATGATGCCAATTTTCTTCCTTCCTATGAAGCTTCTGTGGAAAACATCTGTCAAGTTCCTGGAGTCAAATGTGGTGAGAATGGCTGATACTTGAGAACCAACCCAACAGTATTTTCAATGTTGAACCAAAAGGCATGGATGATATCTTTTCACCTCCTTAAAATAATCTCAAAAGTGTAACAGTTAGAGAACATGTAGATAAGAACTAGAGTTCTTCTATAGAATAAATAAACTAGTTTTTGAAAAATAGAGCAATTTGAGTTTTTATATTCTCAAGGGCAAAATAAAAACAGAAAGAAGAAAGCCATGAGTCTTATTTAAGAAATATAATATAAAAATCCACCAGCTGGGTTAAATTTATTGCACCAGATTTTTACTAAAGATATTTTGCAGAATTTCAGTTGGCTCACCAACCGACTTGAGTTTTAAAATCAGAGTAAGTCATAAAATAACTAAAGTATAATTTTAGATGCCTGGTTTCCTTAGAAAATAAGAAATTTGGATAAGGAGCATCTCAGGTATTGACATTTTAGAAGTAGAAAAAACATAATTATAGTAGAATAATTATGTTATCAAAAATGTAGACTATTTTTCTTTGGGTAGTTGTTACGAAGCAATGGCTTTTTAGTTAAGAACTACTACATGTGCTGATGTTCTTTACCATAGGAGTGACTGTGTGATCTAATTCTAGTCAAAGAGTTTAAAAATAGATTATGTACCTCCTTCTTCTCTTTGACTTTCTGCCTAGATGGCAGACATGAGTCATGGGGATTCAGTGGAAATAAATCATAATACTTTTGTAACAAGTGTAAAGAAAGAATTGAGTTTATTGATTGGCACAAAGGGAGTAGGTCAAATCATCAGAGTGTAGGAGACACCCAGTGAGAGGATATAGAAGGAAAATAATAGTGGACAGAAGCTTAAGAAACACCAATTTCTGTGGGAGGAGGTCCTAAAACCAAAAAAACAAACCCACTGTCATTGAGTCAGTTCTACCTCATAGCAAGCCTATAGAATGGAGCAAAATTGAGTCAGTTCTACCTCATAGCAAGCCTGTAGAATGGAGCAGAAGAACTGCATCTTAGAGTTTCAAGTACAATAAATCTTTACAGGAGCAAACAGCCCCATGAACCACTGATCTTATAGTCAGCAGCCTAATGCTTAATACACTGCACCATGAGGACTCCTTGAAGGGTGTTGTTGTTGTTATATGCCTTCGAGTCAGTTCCGACCCATAGCGACCCTGTACAGGGTTTCCGAGGCTGTAAATCTTTATGGAAGCAGAAAGCTTCCTCTTTCTGCCGTGGAGCGGCTGGTAGTTTCGAACAGCTGACCTTAAGGTTGGCAGCCTGATTCGTAACCACTATGCTACCAGAGTTCCTTTTGAAGGGCGTTAGAAGAGCTCAAATAGTTTAAAAAACAAATGGTCAAAGAAAGACTTGTTAGAGAACTGGAAGATAATATTGTGATAATGACCAAGGGACATAGAATTTTAAGAAAACTGGGTATGTTGTGCTGTTCCCATGCTGCAGAAGAGCAAAAATAGAGGGTCAAAACATAGTCATTCACTTTGAAATGTTGCAGTTTTTCTAATGATACAGAAGAATTTCAAATGGGTTTGTTGTTGTTGTTGAGTGCTGTCAAGTCAGTTCTGACTCATAATGACCTCGTTAAGGTTTCTGAAGAGTGGCTGATGGATTTGAACCACAGACATTGTGGTTAGTCATCCAGTGCTTATCTTACAGCACCACAACTGGACTCAAAAGGGTAGTGGTAATAAAATTCTGCCTGTGCTTGTTGAGTGAGCCTGGTTAGTTCGGTTTTCTGTTGGAGACAGTTGGAGAAGGTACTAAGAGAGTTAGTGAAAATACTGGTTTTTACCATGAAAAGGAACACATCTGTCTTCTTGGATGGAACTAATTAAGTATGATTACAGATGTTGACAATTTACAGTTAGAAATTGAAGCAAGCCCAAAGATAGTTCTCCTCCCCCACACTCATGTAATTAAAATTATTTAATTTGATTTGAAAGCCAGACTGGAGACTATTGCTTGCATTAACTCTGACTAATAATTCCATCAATCAAATAATTAACCAATACATACTAATCTAGCCTTCATTATGATCAAGAAATTTTAAGAAGGAGTCTTTGTGACACAGTAGTTTGCAAATGATTGGATGCTAATTGAAAGGTCAGCAGTTTGCTGCTCCATGGAAGGGAAGTCTTGGCTACCTGCTCCTTTAAATATTTCAGCCTATGACACTGTTCTATAGAGTAGTTATGAGTTGGAAATGATTAAACAAAACAAAATAAGAACTTTAAGAAATTCTGTGTTCATCCTTACAGAAATTATGATGTGGCAAGAATTTTTTATTGAATTTGAGTTGATTTAATGTGTCTATGTATAAAATAAGATTGCTGTTGTTGTTAAGTACTGTCAAGTTGGTTCTGGCCCATAGTGACCCTGTATAGGGTTTCCAAGGAGCAACTTGTGAGTTTGAACCACTGACCTTGCAGTTCAAATAGCTTTGCCGTCTGGCACATTAACCCACAGTACCACACCAGGACTCCTAAAACAAGACATTGGAAGTGAAAAGTGTTTACCATCTTGTTTCTCACTAAATTATTAAATATGAGAAATGTAGCATCAATATATAAGAAGACAAAATTACTGTTTGTAGCTTATATTTATCATCATTTAGGAGCTCTGATAGCGTCGTGGTTATGAATCGGGCTGCTTATCTCACAGTCAGCAGTTCAAAGCTACCAGCTGTTCCACAGGAGAAAGATGAGGCTTTCTGCTCCCATAAAGAGGCAACCCTGTATGGGGTCACTCTGAGTCGGAACCGACTCCACAGCACATAACAACAAGAACAACAACAGCTTTGAAATTACCATTAAACATGAAAATTGAAGTATAGGACAGAAGTAGTAATGTTAGAAAATTCATTACAATACACTGAAATGTGCGTTCTCAGGAGTAAATATCATTGAAGTGTGTGTATTCATATCTTGCTGTTATTTGTCATCAGGTCAATTCCAATGATGAAGGCCCCATTTGTAGAGTAAACAGCTCCAGAGGGATTTTGAGGCTGCCAGCTTTGGGGAGCTGATCACCAGACTGCTCTTTAGACTTCTTGGGTTCTAACTGAAAATCTTTATGATAATAGATGAATACCTAACCTCTTGTGCCACCAGGAACTTTCTGTATTCAAATTGTTGTTGATGTTATCAAGCGCCTTTGAGTCAATTCTGACTCATACCAACCTGGTGTAGGGTTTCTGAGGAGTGGCTGATGAGTTCGAATCACTGACCTTGCAGTTCAAACTGACCTTGTGACCCAGTGCTTTACCCTGCAGCACCACAGGAGGATATCTGTATTCAAATAGAGAGTTAAAAATAAATTAAAGTAAATAGTGTTTATGTCAGCTGTTATTTTGTATACATGCTGTGGTATAATGAACTACCTAATATCTCTTCTAGCCATAGTCATTGTAAAGGCCCTTAGCCCACAGCACCACAACAGAATTCCCGGAAACCATATACAGATTCACTATATGTCATAATCTACTTGATGGCAAAAATCTAATTTATTTTCATATTTGCAATGCAGATCACACCCCTGAGAACTTCCTTACATCAGATCAGGGCTATAATGGGTTAAGTGTATTGCTACCAAACCACATTAAACCAAACCAAACCCACTGCTATCAAGTCAATTCTGACTCATATCTACCTTATGTAAAGTTTCAGGAGCTGTAAATCTTTATGGGAGCAGAAAGGGCATTGATATCATTGCTGTTAGGTGCCATCAAGCCGATTCCTACTCATAAAGACCTTATGGACAACAAAAGGAAACACTCACAATTATTGTTAAGCATGAGTCCATTGCTGCTGCCACTGTGCAAATCCAATACACTGGGGCGGGGGGTGTGCTTCCTCTTTGTTGGTGACCTTCACTTTACCTAGCATGATGTCCTTCTCCAGGGACTTGTCTTTCTTAATAACATGACTGAAGTACAAGAGACAAAGTCTCATCATCCTAGATTCTAAGGAGCACCCTGATGTACTTCTTTCAATACAAATTTGTTTGTTCATTTTGTTCGTGCTACTTTCAATATGCTTCAATACCATAACTTAAATGTATAAGCTTTTCTACTGTCTTCTTTATTCATTGTCCAACTTTCACATGCATTTGAAACTATTGAAAACACCATGTCTTAGGTCAGGTATGACTTAGTCCTCATAACTAATATATTCACCTCTGAACAATTTTAAGAGGTCTTGTGCAGCAAATTTGGCTAATGCAATCTCTGGTTTTGTCATGGATATGTTAGGACCCCTGGGCCCTGGGCCTCTCTTGGCCTGAGTCCTCTCCTACTAGACAGGGTTGAAGAAAGAAAGAAAAACATCTCTAGCCCAACACAAATAGTAATACTGATAAACTATCACTCAACTCATGATAAAAGCTTTAAAAATAAAATAAATCAAACAATATATTGCTGTAGACAATTCTTCTGCACAAGAACTCTTTTAAGTGTTCAAGAACAAAGATAGTTTAAGGACTAAGGTGTTCCTGACCCAAGCCATGGTATTTTAAGTAGCTACATATGCTATGTGAAAGTTGGACAATGACTAAAACCATGAAGAGTTGATTCATTTAGGTTTGTGTTGTTAGGGGAGGACATTGAAAGTAACACCAACTGACAAAGAAAATACAAATCTGTGTTGAAAGAAGTACAGTCAAAATGATCCTTAGAAATCAGAATGGTGAGGCTTCTTCTCTCATACTTCAGACATGTTATCAGGAGAGACAAGTACTTGAAGAAGAACATCATGCTTGGTAGAGGATCAGCGGTTGAGAAAGACACCCAATGAAATGTATTGTCACAATGGGCCAAAGTATAACAACTGTAAGAACTGGGTAGTATTTTGTTCTGTTGTGCATAGGGACAATATGAATGAGAACCAACTTGATGGCACCTAACAACAACAACAACTACAAAAAGAGAGGTTGATTAAATTAATTATACAGTATTTTTAGTAACCCAATATTCTCAAAATGTTATTCTTTCAGCATGTAATCAATGTGAAAATAATTGATTAGATTAAAAAATAATAATAAAGAATAATAACACTGAGAAGAACACCCTGGAGACATAAATAAAGATATCAGGACCTAAAACCCGGACAGAGAAGCAGGCAGACAACCCATGAAGATAGCACCTAGAGCTGACAACTGTGGGATGGCACTCAATTTCCATGAAGCTTGTGCTCCTTTACTAAAAAAGATGACTATTCAACATACCTCTCCTCCTAATCAATATGTATTAGCCCATTCTTGGAGGAAGAGACCCCATACCTTCATAAACCAGTGAACCCCAACCCCAAAGTGTCTTCTCCACTCTTAGAGACAGACTCACTTCTTCCTTTGAAGTGTACTTTCGCTTTGATTTAGTCTATGCTCCCCACTTTCACCAGGTCTTTCCCACTCACGGAGACAGACCCATTCTCTCTTTGCAATGTTCTTTCGCTGTGCAACAAAGAGCCTCTAAGTGAGTGCTTATTTATAACTGAGACGCAGTGACTCAGTGGGAGTAATTCTTTAGACCTCTGAGGGTGAGAGGGACCAGGGAAGAATGTGACAATTTGATTTATTGACTGATCTTCCATGAGTGTTGATTGTGGGACCAAGCTAAATGAAGTCTTTGACAACTTCAATTTTTCTGCATTTGTCATGATGTTATTTATTGGTCCACTGGTGAAGGTTTCAATTTTCTTTACAATCATGTGCAACTCATACTGAAGGCTGTGGTCTTTGATCTTCATCAGTGTTTTAATGATCTTTATCAGTATTTTAAATCCTGTTTCGTTTCAGCTAGCAAGGTTGTATCATCTGCATATCACAGGTTGTTAAAGAGTCTTCTACCATTCCTGACTCCACATTATTCATATAATCCAGTTTTTTGAAGAATTTTCTCTGCATAAAGATTGAATAAATATGGTTAAAGAAATCAATCCGGGTGCACGCTTTTCTTAATTTTAAACCATTCAGAGTCCCCTTGTTCTGTACAAATGACTGCTTTTTGGTCTATGTGCAAGTACAATTATGTGTTTTACAATACCCATTCTCTGTAATGTTGTCCATAGCTTGTCATGATCCACATAGTTGAGAGCCTTGGCATAGTCAGTAAAGCACAAGTAAGCATCTTTCTGGTATTCTCTGCTTTCAGCCAAAACCTGTCTGATGTTAGCAATGATATTCCTCATTCCACATCATTGTTTTAATCCTGCTTGAACCTCTGGCAATCCACTGTCAATGTATTATTGCAGCCATTTTTTAATTATCTTTAGAAAAATTTTACTTGTATGTGATATTAATAGTAATGTCTGATGACTTCCACATTCAGTGGGGTCATCTTTCTTTGACCATATTCTGTGTAGACACAATTCAATTTATGAAATTTATGTATGCTAATAAATTTGGCAGACAGCTACCTACTGCTATATTGTGCCTATTCCAAAGAAAGACAACCAAATATAACATGCAAATTATTGAAAAAAAATCATTAATATCACACGGTAGTAAGGTTATGCTGAAGATAATTCAAAATTGGTTGCCACAGTACTTAAACAGGGAGCTGCCAGAAATCTAAGTTACATTTAGAAGAGGACATGGAAAAAGGAATATCACTGCTGATGTGAAATGGGTCATGGTTGAAAGCAGAGAATATCAGAGAGATGTTTACCTGTGTTTTGTTGACTATGCAAAGGCATTCAACTGTGTGGATCATAACAAACTATGGATACCACTGTGAAAAATTAGAATTTCAAGACACTTAATTGTGCTTATGTGGAGCCTATGTATAGACCAAGAGTTAGCCATTCATACAGAATACATAGATCCATCATAATTTAAAATTACGAAAGCTGTGTGTCAGAATAGTATCTTTTTGCTGCTATTTATTCAATATGCATGCTGAGCAAACAATTTGAGATGCTGTACCCAATGAAGAAGAACACAACATTAGAATTGTAGGGCAACTCATTAACATCCTATTGTATGCAGATGACACAGCTTTGCTTGCTGAAAGTAGAGGATTGACTAGAAGCACTTACTAAAGAAGATCAAAGACAGCAGTCTTCAGTATAGATAACACCTCAACATTGAAAAAAGAAAAAAAAGTTCAAAAAAGGATCAATAAGGAACATTTTGACAAATGGAGAAATGACTGAAATAGTAAAGGATATTATTTTACTTGATTTTCCAATCAATGTCTATTGGAGGAGCAGTCAAGAAATTAAACAATGTGTTGCCTAGGGTGAATCTGATGCAAGTATACTCTATAAAGTGTTGAAAAAGAAATATGTCACTTTGATGACTAAGGTGCTCCTTAATTAAGCAATGGAATTTTTCATCACCTCATATGCATGGGAGCTGGACAAAGAACAAGGAAAATCAAAGAAAACTTAATGTATTTGAAATGTGGTTTTGGTGAAGAATATTGATTATACCTGGACTATCAGAAAAATGAACAAATTAATCTTGAAGAAATAGCAGAATGCTCCTAAGAAGTCTCATATACTTTGGACACATTATCAGGAAGAATCAGTCACTGGATAAGAAAATTATGTTCAATAAAGTAGAGAGCAAGTGCAGAACTGAAAGACCTTCAATGAGATGAATTGGCACATTGGTTGTTAAAAATAGGTTTAAATATAGCACAGATTGTGAGGATAGTATGGAACCAGGAAGAACTTTATTCTGTTGTACATAAGGTTTCTTTGAGTTGGAACCAACTTGAAGACACCTAACAACAACAGTGGACTCCTAGTATGGCATTATAAGATCAGCACTGGACTATGAACCACAAGGTCGGCAATTCAAACACACCAGCTGCACCTCAAAAAAGCCTATACAAAATCGCCATGCGTTGGAACCAACAAAAACAACAAGAGTGTCAACTTGATTAATTTAAATAATTCTCTCCTTTACAAGATCAGCTTACAAAAGTTTACTAAATATGTTTACTAAGCCACTATTCATTTGATGAAGACCAAAGACTACAGTCTTTGGTATCGGTGGCACCTCTGTAAAAAGAAAAACACAAATTCTCACTTCTGGAGCAATAAATAACATCATGATAATTGAAGAAGAGACTGCAGTTGTGAAAGACTTTATTATCAACAATCATGGAAGCAGCAGTCAAGAAATCAAGAGACATATTGCATTAGGCAAATCTGTTACACCAAGATGTCAGTATGAAGTCTAAAAATATGCCTGACCCAACAGATGGTATTTTCAGTAGCTTCATATGCATGTGAAAGTTGGGCAATAAAAAATAAGATCATAGAAGAATTGATGCATTTGAGTTATGGTGCTGGAGAGGAATTATTAAAGATAACACCGGCTGCCAGTAGAACAAATAAAGCTATCTCAGAAGTACAAACAGAATGCTCCTTGGAAGCCAAGATGGCCAGACTCTATCTCTTATACTTCAGACATCAGGAGGGAGGAGTCCCTGGAGAAGGATGCTTGGCAAATTGGAGGGTCAGTGAAAAAGATAAAGATACCTAATGAGATGGATTGGCATAATGGCAGCAAATACAGATGGTGCAAGACCAGATAGTGTTCTGTTCATAGGGTCACTGTGGGTTGGAATCAACTAGACGGCAACTAACAATAAAAACAACAACATTCATTTGAAATTGTCTAAATATTTTCACTAAATAAACATTATAAACTTCATGGTTATCAGTTGCTTGTGATTTTTATGGTTACCTGTCTTCATATTATTTCCTTTTATATGTTGTTGGATGCATTTCACATTTGTCAATGACCTTTATAAAATTTCCTATGTACTGATAGGAATCTGTCAGTTCCTATTCCTTAAATTTTCTCTTTTTAAAACATTTTATGGAAGAATTTTAATACTCATAGATACCTAAGTTCTTTTGTGTCCACAAAAATGTATGTTTTAAATTCTAAACTCTATTCCTGTGATTATAATCCCATTTGGGAGCAGGATTTTCTTCACTGTTTCAAAGAGAAGATTAGTGTGTGTCTCAAATCAATCGATTTAGTGATTTCAAAAGATAGATAAACAGAAACAAAGAAGCAGAGATGGGGGACTATAGATGCCATACAACATCGAGATCACCAGGGAATTTAGGAAAAAATCGTTAAGAGACAAGGACCTTCCTCTGGAATTCAGAAGGAGAGAAATACTTCTACAGATGGCACCTCTAATTCCTACTTATCTCCCAAACTGTGAGAAAATAAACTTCTGTTTGTTAAAGCCCCCCACTTGTGATATTTCTGTTATTGCAATGCTTTCACATAATTAAACCTTTCAAAATCTGCATATTTTTTTTGTAGATAACCAAGACAGAAACATTAAAGAATTATTATGAAAGTAGAAATACTTCTCATTATTATACCAAAGTTCAAGTTTTATTATTTGCTCTAACTCCCTGTACTTCTGTTTCTTTATATATATTTACATAGTCTTTATCTATGAGATATTGGCACTAAACTTCCATATTGACTCAATTGTTCTCACCCAAGAATAAACCAGCCAAGGTTAAAAAATTATTCATTAATTTGACAATGTCTAAAAAATTTCCACTGTCTTTATATTCAAAACAATATGATATTTGCTGAAAAAATATATAATATAAAGTCAGAGTATCTTCTGATCATAATTTATGCTTTCTCTTATAGACATTCTAGAAACATACAAGGAAGTATTAATTAGAACCATTTTCACAGTGACTATATTGCAGGAGCCATTAAGTGAAGATAATTATACATTAAGAGTCTTCCTAAAGGGAAAAGGATCTGTTTGACCTCATTTGTGCTGCAGATGCAATATATGTTTATTCTGAGATGAGTATGGTCCTCAGACAGTAGTGTTCTCAGCGTGAGAGATAGAGCTCTGATTGAATGCTTTTTCCTGATCAAAGCACCCTTCATTAGGTAAATGTTCAGTTCTTTCCCCAAAACAACACAGCTGTCTGGTGAACCCTTTTGTCATGGTGCCTTAGCAAATTGGAAGAGAAGTAACACAATCTGGTATATATTTCCATGGGTCATTTACAGGTTGTTTTCTATTTGTCTTGTTTTTCCAATAAGTACATATCTTTCTGAACAGAAATAATATGCTCTAGTCCTTTCCCTTCTCCTACCTGGAAGAATATTAGGTATATAGGTAAATAAACATTTGTTTTAGAAATCTTCAATGTTGTCTCCTGTAAGACATATTCCACAAAACCACCAGTGTTATTTTGATGATGATTACATTATCATATTTCAAAACATTACTAAAGTGAGTTAATTATGATATTTTAGGGATTTTCCTAAATTATATTGGTTACGAATTGGGCTGCGAACCTCAGGGACAGCAATTTGAAACTACCAACCATTCCGTGGGAGAAAGATGAGGCTTTCTGCTCCTGTAAAAATTTACAGCCTCAGAAACCCTGTACAGGGTCACTATGAGTCGGAACTGACTCTACAGTACTTAGCAACAACATATGATTCAGTTTGACTACTAAATATTATTTAATATCTTATTCTGAATAGGAAAATGAAATGCATTTTGATGTTCAATAAAATAATTAATGACATGTAGGTGTCAGTGTATTCCAATAGCAACCCTGCGTGGGCTTTCCAAAAGTGGCTTGTGGGTTTGAAATGTCAAACTTTGAGTTAGCAGTCCAATGCTTACCCTACGGCACCATCTAATTTGTCATATGTCCCTGAGAGTCCCATGTAGCAAAGTGCAAATAGTGACCCAGCAGGAATTATGCTGAACTCCAGAAGAACTGCTTGATTTTTCTAATATATACAAAGCAAAACCTGTGGGATGTATGTGGAAATTATTATTAAGGGTGTGGGATAGTGGTTCAAGGAATATAAAGTACAATCAGTCTCAGTTTATATTGATATGGACTTGCTAAAAACTGGCTTTTTATTCAGTGCTCTAGCTTGAGAGGTTTGAAAAAGATCTTCACTAGTTTACATGGTTGCTTCGCTAAATACAAATTAAGTGGTTTCATTCTGTTGTACATAGGGCCGCTATGAGTTGGAACCAACTTGTTGACAACTAGCAATGACAACAACAGCAACAATGGTTACTCAAGCTCTGAACATTACAACAAAAACTTCAATTTCCACAGTGATTTTAAATGATTCAGTTCTTTTTTGTTTTATTACAGACAATATAAACAACAACAATTTTTTTAAGAAGATGCGTGGATAATATTACCTGTCTTAAGGTAGGTTCATTAGAGGACAGTCACCAGTGAAATATATATATAAATACATAAAGAGAGATTCATTTCAAGGAAAAGGCTCACACCATTGTGGACGATGGTAAATTCCAAATGCACAGGTCAGGCATCAGATAAGAGCTTCTCCTGCCTTTTGTGGTTGCCGAGACTGAAAAACCCAAAATTGGAAAGTCAGGTGGCAAGCTGTTAGCTCACAAGGTTGCAGAAACCAGAGCAGCCCAAAATCTATAACATGGGTAGGTAGGTAGTTATTGGCTCAATCCCATTCCAAGGATTGGAAGTCAGAGGATGATGCAGAATTGAAATACAGTGAGCTTTGACAGTATATTCATATACATTGGATGCAGGTCACACTTCCTGTAAAACTCCCCTTTCAACGAATTGACTGCACACATCAGATTACAAACTGAAAGATAATTATCTAATATCTGCCAAACTACTGAGTCACGGCCTAGTCAAGTTGACACATAACCTTAACTATCATGATAACTAAACTACCTTTTGTCAACTTGGCTCATGTGTTGTTATTGCTGTTAGTTGTCACCGAGTTGGTCCAGACTCATAGTGACCCTATGCACAACAGAATGAAACACTACCTGGTCCTGGGCCAACTTCACAGTTGTTGCTACACCTGAGCATATTTATTTTGCTCCTAGGTAAAACATGACTAAGTAGTCAATGCCATAAATTCATATGAATCAGACTATTCTCATCACTGCTTTGGCTCTGATATACATTACAGTAACCAAATGTACCTTCTATGTGTATGTGTATTTATTTGTTTGTTTATTAAGACTAGGGTTAGTACTTGGATAAGAATTACTGCTACAGCTAGGAGTAAGTCTTGGTCTAATTTTTAGAGTTACAGCTGGGTCTATTTTATTTTATTTTTTCTTGAAATCAACTTGATTTCTTCATTTGGAAGTTCTGTGAATACATTATCCCTCTCTTTCTATTAGCTTTTGTTTTTTTGTTGCTGGAACTGTATCTCTGGCTCTCTATTTTCAGTCTTGTAGGTCTGTTTTACTTTGAATACTTCTATCAGGGTTGCATTCTGGGTGATATTGTCATGTATGTTTAGTCTCAGCTGTTGCCTGCTGTTGTTGCTACTCTTTCCAAAGAGCCCCATTAATATTTTCCATAATGTTGGTCAAGTAGCGTAGAGGTTTATGATTTGGGCTGTTAACATCAAGATCAGCAGTTTGAATCCACCAGCTGCTCTGTGGGAGAAAGATGAGGTTTTTTTGCTCCATTAGAGATTTAGAGCTTCTGAAAGACTGCGCAGGGTCACTATGAGTTGAGACCAACTCCAAGGCACATAGCCACCACCACCACCACCACCACCACCACCATAAGGTTGGTCTGGAGTTTTACAAATTCTTTTAATATCTGTTCATCTGAAAGTGACCTAATTTTGTCATTGTACATAATGGGCAATTTGGTTTGAGTCTTGGTTGGAATTTTTTTCTTTCAGAGTTTTATAAATGCTATTCCTTTGTCTTGCCTGCATGGTTTCTTTTGAGAAATCGTTATGTTTGAGCCCATTGCTGCTGCCACCTTCTTGGGAATATTCCTCTTTTATGCTAATCTTCCACTTTGCCAAGAAAGATGTCCTTCTCTAGGGACTGTTGTTATTGTTAACTGCTATTGGGTTAGTTTCAACTCACACTGACTTTTTGAAAGATTTCTGAGACGGGCTTGATGGGTTTAAACTGCTGAACTTCGAACTTGCAAGCCGTTGCTTATCCTACATAATCAAACCATGACTCCTTTCCAGGAGCTGGTCAGCTCGTCTCTCCTAATAACATGTCTGAAATTTGAGAGATGAAGTTTTACCATCCTGGCTTCTAAGAAGCATTCTGGCTATTAATATTCCAACATAGATTTGTTTGTTCTTTTGCAGTCCATGGTATTTTCAATATTCTTTTCCAACACCATAATTCAGCTTGTTATCCCCTTTGAGTTTTCTAACTCCAAGTCTTTGCACTTTTCTTTATAATACTTGACTTCTTTTTCATGAGCTTTCCTTTGAAGTTTTTTGTTCAGCTCTTTTACTTCCTCATTTCTTCCATTCATTTTACATATCTATGCTTAAGAATAAGTTTCAGAGTCTCTTCTTACATACACTTTTGTATTTTCTTTTCTGTTTTTTTATTGACATTTTGCTTTCTTCCTATATGATGTTCTTCATGTTATCACCCAACTCTTCTGAATCATTTAAAATCACAACGGGAAGTGAAATTTTTGTTGCAATGTTCAGAGATTGAGTACCGTTTTTGTTGTTGTCATTGTTAGTTGTCATCAAGTTGGTTCCAACTCATAGAGGCCCTATGTACAACAGAATGAAACCCTGCCCAGTCCTGAACTATCCTCACAATTATGCTCAAAATTAAATAATGTACATTCAGCATTAAGAATGAAAATTTAGAATATGTTCATCATATTATATGCCATATAGACTAATTAATAATTATTATCTTTGGAAACCCTATACAGGGTAGCTATGGGTCAGAATTGACTTGACGGCACTTAACAACAACAACGTAGAATTTGAAGTGTTCTCTGTGTTGAATTTTACTATATTTGAAATTGGTATCTATCTTTAAAACAGCAGACTACAATACAAACTATCCAAATGGTTTACATATAAATAATATTCCAGATCAGTATTATTTTTTTCCTATGTTATGTACTACCAGTAATGTATCCTCTTTGGAAATTTTCTACCATTATTTTCCCAGAATCTCTGAAGTATTGAAGTTGTGTGAATGTGCATTGCGCCATCTGGTTGCCATTGGTTGGAGTCCTAGTGTGGCACTGCAGGATAATGGACTGCAAGGTTATCACCAACCACTCCTTAGAAGCCCTACATAGGGTCACTATGAGTCAGAACCAACACAACAACACTTAACAACAACAATAACTATTAGTTAAGTTAGTTTAAAAAGATCTAAATCACTGGCAAATAATATATACTCTATGGAATATTGTTAGATATACATACATACAGAAGTTGAACTCATAAGCACTAAGCCAGGCATTGTGCTCATGGATAAAATGATCTTTCAAAAAAGGTCTTTTACCTGATCTGCATAATGAGGTAAAGGAGGCTGGGATATGAACCAATGCTCAACTGATACAACCATGTAGAACAATGATTGGTTTTGAAAACTGACAATTAAAAAATTGCCTGCAATGTATTCAATGAAGGATTTGCCAAAAAGCTCCTGTAAATCAATGATAATTAATTTTTCATTGATCTAGATTTTTTAAATCTGAGATTAATTGATATGAATCAAGACATTATGCCTCCAAGAGTCTTGTTCTTAGATATAAGTAACAATTAGAAGTATACGGGGTCTGAGAAAAGGGAAAAAAAATAAAACACCACCAAAAACAGAATGCAAGGAGAGGTGATTAGGTGTAAGAATTATGGTAGGAAGAATTGAAATAGAAGGGAATGTTGAGCCACTAGGTGGCAGATTGGCAATTCTGAGACTTTGGGGAGGATAAGTACTAAAAAATAAAAAATAAAAAAATAAAACAGTAAAAAACCTCATGGTAATGGAGTTAATTCTGACTCTTCTGTTGTTAGGTGTCACCAAGTCCATTTGGGATCATAGAGACCCTACATACAACAGAACAAAATAGTGCCCAGTCCTGCAACAGTCTCACAATTTTTGTTGTTTCTGGCCATTGTTGCTGCCGTTGTGTCAATTTATCTTGTTGAGGGTCTTCCTCTTTTTCACTGACCCTTTGCTTTCCCAAACATGATATCCTTCTCTAGGGACTGATGTCTACTGACAACATATCCAAAAGATGATGGCTCATCATCCAGGACTCTAAGGAGGATTACAGTTGAGCTTCCAAGACATTCTTCTCCAATGTTGGTGGCTGTGTGCCGTGGAGTCAGTTCTGACTCATAGTGACCCTGTACAGGGTTTCCATGGCTATAAATCTTTACGGGAGAGGGACAATTCATCTTTCTCCCATGGAACAGCTGGTAGTTTCGAACTGCTGACCTTGCGGTTCACAGCCCAATTCGTAACTAGCAGGGGCCATATTAATAAAGGAATTGAAATGAAGGGACAACATATTAATCAAGGAATTGAAATAAAGAAATGAGACGACGGGGACCCTGCACATGAAGAGCTCATTGTTCTAGCAAAGCTACAATGAGTGTTTTCCTTGGATAGCAAAGCTACAAGGAAAAAATTCTATGCAAAGGTCCCTAGTTAATTTTTCTCTTTTTGAATCATTCTCTGATTTATTCATGGTTTTATTAGTGTCCCTTTACCTTAGATTTTTACTCTTCTACACTTTAGCATATTTTTATTAAAAGTTAGAAGCCATATATTAGCTACATTTATTCTACTTGTAATCATAGGTAGTTTTAATACTTATATTAACAATGTTTTTAAGACTGCCAGGAGACAGGATTTGTTAGTTGAATTACTACCAACTTAGGTTTAGTGATTATAAACATTCTTCCTTGTAACCTTAGTTCAAGACAATAAAGAATTCTTAACTAGACCGTGAATAAGAGCTATGGCTACACACAGATACGTAAATTAAAGGTTTAACTTAGATGTTCTTAGATTGATAATGGAAGTTGTTTTTCATGGTCTCAGTTTTTCTAATAAGTGATGTTTTTGTAGGCTATAAACAGATAGTGTATGGAGGAAGTTAATGAAGAGTAATTGCACCCGACAACTAAGATTGATGATTTAACAAAACTTAAAGGATAGAGGTTAAGAAACATATGTAAAGGTTAACTTGCTCCTCAGAGAAAAGAATAAAAGTTATTTATGTAGGAACAAATGTTTAACCAAAAGGTTTCAAGGTGCCAGGATGTCACGTATGCCTTGATGTAATGTTTCTTTGCTGTAACTTCTTGTCCCTGTTGTAAATCTAAGGGTCATAAAACATGAAGAATGTGCCCCAAAAACAGATTGTACTTTGAAGACATTGAGTGCTATGAAAGCAATGTTTTTTGTAACGGTATATAAGGGGGCTGTAAGATTGAATAAAGAGAGAGAAAGATAGAAGATCTTGAATTCATATCATGACCCATCAACTCTGTATGATTTCTTTCCCGCCAATGCCACATCCCTCTTTGCAATCCCTGAATAAGTTTGCTGAGGCTGGCCCCAGGCACGTTACCACTATGCTTCTCCAATACCATAATTCAAATGCATCTAGTCATCTAAGGTCTACCTTATTCATTGTCCAACTTTCCCATGCATATGAGGCTATTGAAAAAATACCTTGGCTTGAGCCAGGCCCAACCTAATATTCAAACTGATATATTTTCTCTTGAACACTTTAAAGAAGTCTTTTGCAAATTTGCCTAATACAATATTGTTTGATTTCTTAACTGCTGCTTCCATGAATATTGATTATTGATCCGATCACCATTTCAGGTTGTCACCTGACAACGTCAATCTTTTCTCCATTTATCATGATGTTATTTATTAGTCTAGTAGTGAGGAGTATCATTTTCTTTATCGTGAGGTATAATCCACACTGAAAACTGTAGACTTTCAGTATTTTAAGTTCTCTTTGTTTCCAGCAATGTTTGTGTCATCTGCATATTACAGATTGAATCATCTGCAGAACACTGGTTGTTAATGAATCTTCCTCCTCTCATGGAATATTTCAATTTGTAGTTTGTAAATTCCTGGAACCTTATTTTTTGCCAATGTCTTCAGTGCAGGCTAGACTTCTAGAAATATCATTGGTTCTTGATCTTATGTTACCTCCTGAAATGGTTGAGCACTGACCATTTCTTTTTGGTACAGTGACTGTGTATTTCTTCCATCTTGCTTTGATGCTTCCTACATTATTCAATATTTTGCCCATAGAATCCTTCAATATTTTAAGTTAAGGTTGGATTTTTTTCTTCAGTTCTTTCAGCTTAAGAAATGCTGAGCATTTTCTTCCCTTTGGGTTAACTCCAGTCCTTTGCACATTTCATTACAGTATTTGACTTTGTCTTTTTGAACTTTTCTTTGTAATTTTCTGTTCATGTCTATTACTGCATCATTTCTTCCAGTTGCTTTAGCTTTTCTATGCTTAAGAGCAAGTTTCAGAATCTTTTCTGATATCCATGTACAGTTGAGATGCACATGTTTGAAAAAAATATTTGCAACAAATAAGCTGTTGGTCTCCAAAATTCTATTATGGAATAACCAGCATAATTTCTATCACCAAGTCATGTTTTCCAAATACAGATTCTTCCTTTTTGTTTCCAGCTTTAGCACTCCAACCAATAGTAAAATTTAAATATCTTGTTTATATATTTTATTAATGTAAAACGGTAGAAATTCATAGGTAGCATTCTTCCATTTTTCCATCACTGGCTTATTGGTTGATATGTAAATTTGATTATTAGTCATATTAGCTGCTCTTCCTTACAGGATCAAGATAGTATCCTATCACACACTCCTATCACACACAGCATTGTATTTCAGGAAAGAACCTGAAATGCTCTTTTGGATGATGAATGTTATATAATTCCTTGTCAGTTTGCCATTTGCAGCATAGTAAACCATGTGGCTGATTCAAAATGGACCATATCAGTTCATTTTAGCTCATCAATATATGCATAGAATATCAATCTTTATGCTTATTTTTTATTTTTGATGTTTTATATTCCATTTTGAAGACTTTTAATTTTTCTAGATTCATACTGCATAGATTACAGGTTACTAATGGATGTTTATATGATCAAGAGCCAATGATACTCAGGGAAGAAGTCCAAAGTGCATTGAAGAAATTGGCAAAGAACAAGGCACCAGGAATTGATGGAATTGAAATCTTTCAAGAAAGTGAGGTGGCAGAGGAGGCACTCACTCATCTCTGCTAAGAAATTTGGAAGACTACTATCTGGCCGGCTGATTGGAAGAGATCCATATTTGTGCCCATTCCAAAGAGAGGTGACCCAACGGAATGTGGAAATCATTGGACAATTTCTTTGATATCTCAAGCAAATAAAGTTTTGCTAAAGGTAATACAGAAACGGCTACAATCATACATTGACAGAGAACTTCCAGAGGTTTAAGCTGGATTCAGAAGAGGCCATGGAACGAGAGATATCATTGCTGATGTCTGATGGATCTTGCCTGAAAGCAGAGAGTATCAGAAAGATGTTTATCTATCCTTTTTTGACTATGCAAAGGCTTTCGTTTGTGTGGATCATGACAAGCTATGGACAACATTGAGAAGTATGAGTATCCCAGAGCACCTAATTGTACTTCTGAGGAATCTGTACCTGGACCAAGAAGCAGTTGTTCAAACAGAGCATGGGAACACTGAATATTTTAAAATTGGGAAAGGTGTGCAACAAGGTTGTATTCTTTCATCATACATATTCAACCAGTATGCTGAGCAAATAATATGAGAAGCTGGGTTCTATGAAGAAAAACATGGCATCAGGATTGGAGGAAGACTCATTAACAACCTGCAATATGCAGATGATATAACCTTGCTTGCTGAAAGTGAAGAGGACTTAAAACTTTTACTGATGAAGATCAAAGAGCATGGCCTTTGGTATGGATTACATCTCAATGTCAAGAAAACAAAAATCCTCACCACTCGACCAATAAACAACATTCTTATCAACAGAGAAAAAATTGAAGTTGTTAAGGACTTCATTCTTCTTGGATCAACTATCAACACTCACTGAAGCAGCAGTCAAGAGATCAGAGGACATATTGAATTAGGCAAATCTGCTGCACAAGAACTTTTTAAAGTATTGAAGAGCAAAGATATCAGCTTGAGGACTAAGGTGTGCCTGACCCAAGCCATGGTATTTTCAATAACCTCATATGGATGTGAAAGCTGGATAGTGAATAAGGAAGATCATAGAAGAATTGATGCCTTTGAATTGTGGTGTTGGAGGAAAATACTAAAAGTGCCATGGGCTGCCAAAAGAACCAATAGATCTGTTGAAGAAGTGCAGCCAGAGTGCTCCTTAGAGGCCAAGATGGCTAAACATCGTCTCTCATACTTTGGACATATTGTCAGGAGGGAACAGTCACTGGAAAAGGATATTATGCTTGGTAAGGTGGAGAGTTGGAGAAAAAGAGGAAGGCCCCCAATGAGATGAATTGGCCCAGTGGCAACATTGATGGACTCAAGTGTGGTAGCGGTAGTAAGGTTGGCCCAGGATCGGACATTGTTTTGTTGTGCTGTGCATGGGGTCGCTATGAGTTGGTTCTGACTCAATGGCACCTGACAACAACAACAAATGGATGTTTAAGGAGCTCTGGTAGCATAGTGGTTATGAATTGGGCTGCTAACATCAGGGTCAGCAGTTTGAAACTACCAGCTGTTCCGTAGGAGAAAGATGAGGCTTCCTGCTCCTGTAAAGATTCACAGTCTTGGAAACCCTGTGCAGGGTCGCTATGAGTGGGAACCGACTCCACGGCACATGACAACAACAACAATAACAATGGATGTTTGCAGCTGTTTCTTCTCCTTTTGAGTTGTGCACCGTCAGCAAAAGAAAGCCCTGAAAGTTTCCATAAATTCATGCCATTAAGGTCAACTCGACATTCAGGAGGTAGCTCTTCGTCAGTCAAATTCTGAGTGCCTTCTAACTTGAGGTGCTCATCTTCCAGTAGTATATCTAACAAGGTTCTACTAGTATTCACAAGATTGTCCATGACTAACAATTTAGAAACGACCAACTCTTCTTCTTTCTAGTTGATCTTATTCTTGAAGCTTCGTTAAAACCTAACCAACATGAGTGACCTGTAAATCTTCATGGTAATAGAAAGGTTACATCTTCCTCCCACAGAGTGACTGGAAGATTGAAACTGCTCAACTTTTGGGTAAAAGCCCAGCTCATAATCCACTAACATACCAGGGCTTCTCAGGTACAGGACTAAAACATGAGAATGGAGAGATGGAAACATAAATCATCCCCAAGACAGTCACAGTAAAGTGGTGAGCACAGACATTCAATGTGGCTTTGGTTAAATGCCATAAAGATGTCTTTTTGGGTTACTCTGATTAGCCTGGGTCTTTTTGACAGGAGAGGTCTCTGTACTGTAAGCAGTGTAAGACTGAAGCTTTCTGCTCTTTAGCCAGAAAGTTGTGAGTTTGAATTTTGTCTCTGTCATTTCTAGATATGTAATTTTGGGTAAGTTCCTTGGTTTCACTTATGTTCAGTCTCATAATGAATAAAATGTTAGTAAAATATTGAACTGGTGGTTATGTGCCGTGGAGTCGGTTCCGATTCATAGCGACCCTGCACAGGGTTTCCGAGGCTGTAAATCTTTACGGGAGCTGAAAGCCTCATCTTTCTCCTGCAGAACAGCTGGCAGTTTCGAACTGCTGACCATGTGGTTCGCAGCCCGATTCGTAACCACTACGCTAACTGGAGTCCTGGAGTGGCGCTTGGGTTAGTGCGCCAGACTGCAAAGCCGTTTGAACTGCAAGGTTGGCGGTTCAAGCTCACCAGCTGCTCTTCGGAAACCCTACAACAAGGTCACTATGGGTCGGGATCGACTTGATGGCATTTAACAACAACAGCAAAAATACAGAACTAAAGCAGTTAACCAACTCTTCAATGTAATTAGAGTTTAAAACAAGTTGCCTATTTAATTATTATTATTACTAACTTAATAGATGTTTCCCTTATTTCTTTCTGATCTGGAATTTAATGTTTAATATGTCTTCATCTGCCTCTACTTTATTTTTCGTGTTGCAAGGACCAGATAATAATGATTATAGTGATGTTCCAGGTTTTCATTTTGTATTCAACGCCACCCCCTCCCCAGTATTAAATAGATTAAAGATGATTTGGTAATAGTTTATGCATAGAACAGACCATACTTAATTTGAAGCCTCATATTCTGCCCAAATACTCATTTCCAGCTTTTTAACTAGAGTTTCAAATGACCAGCACATAAAAGAGAAAAAAGAAAAAAAAAAAAACCCAGAAAACTAAACTAAGCTAACAAACTTGGATGTTATAATCAGCCAATACATCACTGTCAAATAGCGTATAGAGAACCACATCAAGAAAGCATGAAAATCAGAACAAATTGAAATCTATTAAAAATATGTTGCCTAACACTTGTCACCTTTTATTAGCTTTATTATGGAATAGGCACTATGATGTACTAAAAAGAGCAAGACATTAAAGCCCGTCTGTATAACTTGCTAAGTTCCGATCCTTAAAAGTAAATATTTGTGATTCTACAACTGCACAGAACTATATCCTCCTTGTCCTCAAGCAGGCATCAATTGCATAACCTGTCTTTCCACCAAAGTAGCCCATGTGGCACAGCAGGATAAGGTTTAGGCTGCTAACAGAAAGGCCAGTGGTTCGAACCTATCAACTGCTTTGTGGGAGATAGAAGAGGCAGTCTGCTTCTGCAAAGATTGTTGCTGTTGTTTTTAGATGCCATAAAGTCAGATCTGACACATAGTGACTCTGGGTACAACAGAAGGAAACACTGGCTGGTTGTGTTCAGTTTTCACATTTACTGTTATTGTCCCGCATCTTGATGGGGGTCTTCCCTCTTTCATTGTTTCTAATTATGCGTTGTAGTCCATCAGAAATGGAAGTCATAAAAGTTTTGTTCCATTTGCATCATTAAGGTCAAATCTTCTTTGAGGAGGCAGCTCCTCCCCAGTTGCATTTTGAGTTTGTATCCATGAAGGGATATATAAGACAATGTTCTGGTGGTATTTATAAGATTTTCAGAGAATAACTTTCAGAAGTGATCTACATCTTCTTGTTCTTAGTCTGTCTTAATCTGGAAGCTCTGCAGAAACCTCCACCATGTGTGACCCTGCTGGCATTTAAAATACTGGTGGAAAAGAATCCAGTATCACAGCAACACACAGCCATCACAGTATGACAAAATGACAGACAAGTGGTAGTCCATAAAGATTATAGCCTTGGAATCCCTACGAAGCAGCTTTACTCTTTAATATAAAATCTCCACAAGTTGAAATAACTCCATGCCACTGGGTTTATCCTTCAACTCTAATATTGTGTTTGTATGTTATCCAGGGGAGCATGATGGCGCCATATGATACGCACTGGACTGTGAACCACAAGATCCATGGTCCAAGCTCATGAGCTGCTCCACTGGAGAAAGATGAGGCTTTCTGTTCCCCGGAAAATTTAAAGCCTTTTAAAGTCTAGACAGAGTTGCAATGTGTCAAAATAGACTCCACAACACTTAGCAACAACAACGCATATGTGACACAGAGAAGAAAATGTCTGGATCCATGCTTGGGATGGGAAGTGAATGTGACCTAAGCAGGACATATTATGTCCTTCCCCATTTGTTAAGAACCCAGTGGTGACACTGTCTTGGAGGAATGTAAATGTGTTTTTTTTTCTGCTTTGTAAACAAGGATGAGATGCTAGCAGTAATTTTGTCTCTGTGAGAATAAAGTCAAGTTGTAACTAGGAGATGCAAGTGTGAAAGGCAAGAAAGAGGGAGCACTGACACATGCTGTGGCTTTATAAGTCCAGAGATGGAAGTAACCAAGTCATAAACAAATCAGAACTAAGGGAGAACCATGATAAAGGCATTCATAGGAGAATAAATACAAAGACGTGGGAATTTGGCAATACTCACAGCTGGGTCACAGGGTTTGCCCCGTGCAATACTAGATTTTTTCACTTGTTCCAGTTTAATTATATCTGTGTCTCATTTACTCTCAGATATGATGTGGTTTGGATAATAATTTCTCTCTGTTCAATAACTATGTCTTAACTACAATAAATTTTTTATCATATTCTGTATTGTTTTAAGGATCCCTGTGGCACTGTGGGGTAAGCACTGAACTACTAGCCATAAAGTCAGGTTTTGAAAGTTACCAGCCACTCTGTGGGAGAAAGATGATGCTATAAGATCTCATAAAGTATTACAGTGTTAGAAACCCTATAAAAGATTGCTCTGTGTCAGAATCTGCTCAATAGCAGGGAGTTTGTTTTTTGGTATATCTGTTTGGGTTAGAATTGGAGGAAAGTATATCCAGGTAAAATATAAGGAAACTTACAATATAAAGTAAGTGATATGAATATTTCTTGTTGTTTGGTGCCATTGTGTTGTTTCCAATTTATAGTAAAACTGCACAATAAAATGAGACATTGCTCAGTCCTCAGCCATTCTTATCATTGTTGCTATACTTGAGCACATTGTTGTTGTCACTGTGTCAATCCGTCTCATTGGATGTTTTACTCTTTTACACTGATCCTCCACTTTACCAAACATGGTATCATTCTCCATCAGGCTGTTCCCTCCTGATAACATGTCCAAGGTATTAGAGATGAAATTTCACTATCTTTGCTTCGAAGGAGCATTCTCATTGTGCTTCTGACATTTGTTCTTTTCCTTCTTTCTTGTCTTCTTAATGGCATTTTGAATCAGTTTGTTGTGCTGTGGTGGCATTTGAGTTGCTGTGATTCTGAAAGCTTTGCAATGGGTATTTTAAATATAAGGAGCTCTGATAGTGTCATGGTTACAAATTGGACTGCTAATCACAAGGTCAGCAGTTCGAAACTAGCTGTTCCAGAGAAGAAAGATGAGGCTTTCTGCTCCTGAAAAGACCCAGTGCAGGGTCACTATGAGTCAGAACCGACTCCACGGTACTTAACAACAACAACAGTGTCATCTACAGTGAACAGGTTCCACATGAGCATCCAGACAAAAACAGACTAGGAAGAAGGAGAGACAAAGGGGAGACAAACTACTTCTGACTATTTAGTCACTGAAATCTTATGAATAGCAGATAAACACTGTCAGATATAGTGCAAGAAAATGAGCCCCTGAGGTTGAAAGGCACTCAAAATGTGACTGGAGAAGAGCTGCCTCCTCAAAGTAGAATGTGATGACACAAATAGAGTAAAGCCTGTTGGAGTAAAGCCCTCAGGACTTTCATTTGCTGATGGAGCACAATTCGAAATGAAGAGAAACAGCTTTAAACATCCATTAATAATTGTAACATGGAATGTTAGAAGTATGAGTCTAGGAAAATTGGAAATTGTAAAAAATGAAAACCCAGAGAAGCTGTTTCTCAGAACAGCACAAGAGCTCTGGATCTAGCATAAGGTGCAGGATGTTAGTTCCTCACACACGCTAGTGAAAAAATCACGGTATGTAGGACAATATTGTGATTTAGGATATGCTCTAGATATGGGACTCCCTCTGGGGCCACCCCACCAGGGCAGAGTTCAGAGGGTGTGACTACAGCCAGACCTGCACGGGGAACCAGCACTAAAAGCAGTGCAGTGACATTTGCAAAAGGAGATATGGGATGGGATTCTACACATTTTTTCTTCCTATTCCCTGTCTTGCCTTCTTTGCCCAGCCCAAATGCTGTCAGGTGAGAGGGTGCACATCCCCCTCCCACCAAATCCATTGTTGAACCCACAGTTTTCCCACAGCAAGGAGAGAAAGAACCATATTGGATTTAAGGGCAAATTCTTTGGCGGCTGCTTATGACATCAGCCTCTTGGTCACAGCGCTAAAATTAACTTGTGTAGGACCATTTACTCTGGCATATTCAGCAAGAAAAAAGCAGGCCTGTCAGGCCTTACAGGCAAACCATATGAACAATCTGTAAAACTCCAACATAAAAGGATGCAACTATCTCAAGAATTATGCTGTGCACACACAGATACCTAACTGACCTTCAGAGAAAAAAATAGTAGACATTTTTTTCTCCCATTAACTTCTCAGTATCTATCAACGCACCTCTATGGTGATGACTAAAGGATGGCCTGGGTGAGCAGATGCCCCAAGCTACTGCTGGAGGCCTCTGTAGTGCACACACACTGCCTGTGTAGCAAGGTGACTAGCCAGTAGGCCACAGATTTATTTTTGTTTCAAAGTGGTGTTTTTTGTCTCTGCTATTATATTGCTTCTCTTTATGGTCCTTTTGTTCACACACTTTTCCTGGAGGTGGGAGCTTTTTCTCCATATGTTACCCAAGAAGAGACAGTAATTGTGGCCATATAACCAAGCTATAAGCAGACTCCATAATATTCCACCATTGAGACAAGAGTCCAGTAACAGCTACTAAGTTTTACATGAGAAAAGAGAAGCCTATCTCCTGATCATAGCCACCAGGAGTCATTCAGTAAGCTTAATAACACAGCAACATACATCCATTTAAGCATTAAAAACTCACATAACTACTTGAAATGACCAATAAAACCCAGCAAAAGATTTCAAAACATGCCCCAAAACAGATAAGACTAACTGAGACAAATGAGCTGGAGACAGAGAAATCCTCCACAGAAGAGAAAGAGCAGGTTTTGGATTTGCCTGAGAAAGAATTCAGAAGAATGATATGGAAACAAATTCAAATGCTCAGAAAGGAAGTGGATGAAAACAAGAAAGAATTCAGGAAAGCGCTATGAGAGTAATCAAACAAGATTGATACAGCATTGGAAACAATTCAAAACCTGCAAAATGAAGTTGTTGTTGTTGTTAAGTGCCATCGAGTCGGTTCCGACCCATAGCGACCCTGTACAGGGTTTCCGAGGGTGTAAATCTTTACGGGAGTAGAAAGCCTCATCTTTCTCCTGCAGAGCGGCTGGTAGTTTCGAACCGCTGACCTTAAGGTTCGCAGCCTGATTCGTAACCACTACGCTACCAGAGCTCCTTATACAGCAAGATAGGGAAATTAAATGTATCCAAATTGGAAAAGAGGAAATAAAAATCTCTCTATTTGCAGATGATATGATCCTAATCATAGAAAACCCCAAACAGTAAAAAAGCTATTAGACATCATTGGAAGATTCAGCAAAATGAAGTACAGATGATTAATAATGAAATATCAGAAATGGACAATACACTGACAGGAGCAGAACTGAAGAGAAGGAAGCCAGAACCAGTAATCTGGAAGACAAATCTCTCACTACTGCTAAGATAGAAGTGCAAGCAGAAAAAAGGATAAAAAAATCTGAACAGAGTATAAGATTGATGCTGAATAACATGAAGAAGAACAACTTAAAAATTAATGACATTCTGGAACAAGAAGAATCAGAGAAAGCCACAGAGGAGATAGTTGAAGAGCTTCTGAAAGAATATTTCTCTAATTTCTTGAACGATGAGAAGATAAAAATTCAAGAACTTGAAAATACTCCAAGAAGTATAGACCCCCAAAATAAAATCACCAAGACATATAATAATCAAGCTCTCCAAAATCAAAGCCAGGAGAGAATCCTAAAAGTAGCCAGGGAGAAGAGCAGTGTCACTTATAAAGGCAAGCAAATCAGATTAAACTCTGACTATTCAGCACAAACCATGAAGGCAAGAAGGCAATGGGTAGACATATACATAACCCTAGGAGAAAAAAAAACCTCCAAACAAGAATCGCCTATCCAGCATAACTATCAATCAAATAGAATGCTGCAATCAAAACATTCCAAGATACACAGAATCTACGAGATTTTATCAAAACCAATCCAGCACTTCAAAGCATCCTACAGGGAGTTCTTTGGAATGAAAACCAAAAACAACAGACAACAACCAGAGATTGACAGGTGTGGCAACACAACGTGGGACTCAGTCAGCATATAGCAGAGTACAGAACAGAACAAAATTCTAACAACGAGTTAACAGGAACTGGGAGGTCAACCAACGATCAAAATAATATCAATGTCAAAGAAGGGATAAATGTAGCAAAAGAGATCCAGGTGGTGAGGATGTCAGGTAGATTATAGGATACAATAGATTCTCTTAAATGGAGAGAAAAGTTAATAGACTATAAGAAAGTTAATACTACAAAGAAAATTAATACTTCACACCCTACTATGAAAATGAACTTCTAAGCAGAACAAGCAAACATGAAAACTAAAAAGAAACATGAAAAACTAAAAAGAAACATGAAAATTAAAATGAAACCGATAAGAAATAACACAAAAAAGTACAAAGTCAGCACAAGAAGGCATGCAGAACAAAGCAACAAACAGCATTACCAAAAAAGTAACATAATGGCAGCAATTAATTCATACCTATCGATAATTACATTGAATGTCAATGGATGGAATGCACAAGTGAAGACACAGAGAGTGGCAGAGTGGATAAGGAAACAAGACTCTTCAATATGGTGCCTGTAAGAGACACACCTTACACACAAAGACAAAAACAGACTAAAAGTCAAAGGATAGAAAAAAATATAATAAGCTAACTGCAACAATAAACAAGCAAGAGTGCCAATACTAGTCTCCAATAAAGTAAACTTTAAGACAAAAGCAGCATAAGAGACAAAGAAGGACACTATCTCATGATCAAAGGGTTAATTGAGCAAGACGACATAACCATAATAAATATCTACGCTCCAAATAAAAGAGAACCAAGATATATGAAGCAAACCTTACTAGAATTGAAGAAAGAGATAGATAAATCTACAATTATAGAAAGAAACTCAACAAAGTTACAGAGGAACTAAACAACATAATAAACTAACTTGACCTCATAGATGTGTAAGGAGCATTCATCCTAACAAAAGCACAATATACATTCTTCTTCAGTGCACATGGAACATTCTCTAGAATTGACCATGTGTTAGATCACAAAGCAAGCATCCATAATTTAAAAACATCAAAATATTACAAAGCATCTTTTCAGACCACAATGCTATAAAACTAGAAATCAACAACAATAAGACAAAGGAAATAAAGTTGAATACATGGAAACTGAATAACACCCTTCTGAAAAGCCACTGGGTAGTATAAGAAATTTAACATGAATTCATAAAGTTCCTAGAAACAAATGAGAATGAAAACACAATGTACCAAAATCTTTGGGGCATGTATAAAGTGGTGCTGAGAGGACAATTTATTGTGATAAGTGAACACATCTAAAAAGAAGAATGAACTAAAATTAACACAACGTGTCTGACAATTAGAAACAGACCAATAGAGGGAACCTACAATCACCAAAAGAAAAGAAATAAAGATAATAGCAGAAAGAAGCGAGAGGGAAAACAGAAAAACTATAGAAAGAACCAACAGGACAGGAAGCTGGCTCTTTGAAAGGATTAATAAAATTGACAAACCATTGGCAAACCTAACAAAAGAAAAGAGGGAGAAGACACAAATAACTCGCATTAGAAACCACATGGATGATGTGACAACAGAACCAAAGGAAATCAAAAGATAACAACAGAATACTATGAAGAAAACTTAAAAGAGATGGGTACATTTTTAGATAAACACTACCTACCTAAACGTACACACAGTGAAGTAGAAAATCTGTACTGACCCATAACAAAAGAAGAAATTTATCAGGTCATCAAAAAACTCACAATCAAAAGAAGTCCAGGCCCAGATGGCTTCACTAGTGAGTGCTACCAAAAATTCAGGGAAGAGCTGTCAACAATTGTACTCAAATTATTCCAGAATATAAAAGAGGATGGAAAACTTCTTTTATGACATTAACATAACCCTCATAAAAAAAAAACAGGGAAGGATGTCACTAAGAAAGAAAATTACAGACCAATATCCCTTATGAACATAGATGCGAAAATCCTCAACAAAATCCTAGGCAACGGAATCCAGCAGCACATCAAAAAAATAATACAGTATGAGCAAGTGGGTTTAATAAAAAGAATGCAAGATGGTTCCACATTGGAAAAACAATCTATGTAATGCACCATATAAATATTAAAAAGGAAAAGAACTGCATGACCATATTGATTGATGCAGAAAAAGCATTTGACAAAATCCACCATCCATTCCTCATAAAAACACTCAACAAAGTAGGAATTGAAGGGAAATTCCTCAACATAATCAAGAGCATATATACAAAACCAACAGCCTACATCACTCTCAATGAAGAAAAACAGAAAGCCTTCTCTCTGCGAACGGGAACCCGACAAGGTTGCCGTTTGTCACCACTCCTATTCACTATTGTTTTGGAAGACTTAGCCAGAGCCAAACGGCAAGATAGGGAAATTAAAGGCATGCAAGTTGGCAAAAAAGTAAATAAAACTCTCTGTTTGCAGACAATATGATCCTATATATAGAAAATCCCAAATACTCATTAAAAAAGCAACTAGACATCTTTGGGAAATTCATCAAAGTGGCAGGGTATAAGATCAACATACAAAAAATCGTTGGATTCCTCTATAGTAACAATCACAATGCTGAAAAGGACATTATGTAAGCAATACCATTTTCAATAGCCACCCAAAGGATGGAATAAATATAACCAGAGAAACAAAGGACCTAGACAAAGACAATTACAAAACACTACTACAGGAAACCAAGAGACTTACACAAGTGGAAGAACATACTATATTCCTGGATAGGAAGACTCAATATCATGAAAATGTCAATACTACCCAAAGCAATTTACACATATAATGCAATCCCAATCCAGATTCCAGTGACATTCTTCAAAAAGATGGAAAAGTCAGTTGCAAACTTTATATGGAAAGGAAAGAGACCCAGGATAATCAAAGCACTGCTTCAGAAGAAGAACAAGGTTGGCGGTCTCTCACTTCCCAATTTCAAGCAAAAGTAGACAAAATAGGTGATTGGGACATACTAAAAATTACAAACTTATGTGCATCAAAAGACTTCACCAAAAGAATAAAAAGGGAACCCATTGAATGGAAAAAAAATCTTTTATAATGACACATCAGACAAGGAACTCATTTCTAAAATATATAGGAAACTAAAACACCTCTGCAAGAAAAAGACAAATAACCCAATTAAAAAATGAGTACAGTACATGAACAGACACTTACCAAGAAAGAGATCCGGGCAGCCAAGAAACACATGAAGAAATGTTCACGATCACTAAGCATTAGAGAGATGCAATCAAAACAACAATGAGATATCATCTCTCACCAGAAATAACATAAAAGATACAAAAAGTAGATAAATGCTGGTGAGGATGTGGAGTGACTGGGACCCTCCTGTACTGTTGGTGGGATTGCAAAATGTTCCAATCACTCTGGAAAGCAATATTGTGCTTCCTCAGAAGGTGGAAATAGAAATACATTATGATCCAGCAATTCTTCTACTTGGTATTTACCCACAAGAAATACGAATCATAGCACAAGTAGATATATACACACCAATGTTTATAGAAGCACTATTTACAATAGCAAAAAGATGGAGACAGCCTAAGTGCCCATCAATGGAAGACTGTATAAACAAACTGTGGTACATACACACAATAGAATACTATGCTACCTTGAAGAACAACAAGGAAGCTGCAAGCCACTGCATAACACAGATGAACCTTGAGTACATTATGCTGAGTGAAATTAGTCAGTCACAAAAGTTGAAATGCTGCATAGGACCATTATTGCAAAAGAGTAAGAAAAAGAGCCCACACTAAGAGGGGGAAAAATATTATATATATATTTGCTGATCACCAGAATGTATGGGATGAGAGGAAGGGAGGGAGGGAGGGGAAGTTGGAGCACAGGGTAAGGAATAGATACAGGATAGCTTGGATGCTGGGATGGGCAGGTGGGAAAATACACAAGAAGGGGGAGGGGATTGAAAGAACAAGGCTAATGGGAGAAAATTAGGCAGGTTCACATGGGCTAAGTGTGACAGGAGTAAATGATGATGCACAACCTTTGAACAACAGGGCTCCAGGATACAGGGATTGAGACATGGTTTGAATGGGTAAAAGTGGGGAATACTGTTAAGATTCTTGGGTACCTTTTGAATCTTGGTTTCCCTTGCCTACTATTTTAAAATAGACACTAGAAGTGGCTGGGGGGGGTGGGTGGGGAGGGATATACAGAAACATCACTACAGAAAGCTTGTAAGTCCGTCTTCAGCCTACAACTGATTATAATACCTGAAAGGGGGCAGAAGTTGCCCAGTGAAAGTGGCTTCCTGTGGAGTCTTTACATTGCATAAGACAATAGGTGGAATCCAGAATCCCATCCAGAATTGTCTGAGGTAGGAAATTTCTACTGGAAAAGACAAGTTGACCAGCCTGGAGTGGTCAGAAGAACAGAAGATAATTCGTGAAAGAAAGACCAGCAGGAAAAATCTGAAACACTAATGGCAGTCTGATTGATTACTACAAGAACAAGTAAGCTGTTCGCCCAGGAGCCATCAAGTCAAATGGTCGGGACCCCTCAGAGCAAACTCCCTTCTAAGACTAAGACTAAAGGGGAATATATGAGCAGGCATGTGGTCTAACTTGTGACCACGTTGATCACTGATAAGGGAAAGAGGGGGAAAAACAGCAATGAAGTTGGGATCTAAATCCTACCACATTCAATAGACCCCTGTGAACCGGGAAGGAGAACTGGATTGCCAGCAGTTACAGCAAGAACCAGGGGCTTCTGGGCCCAGAGGCAGTGACATCGCCACAGAAGACTAGAGCTGAGAGTGAAGCATTCAGCTGATTTGAAGTGAGGGGAGATGTACAAAAACACCCATACTTTGAGATAGTACCCACTTGACCTGGCTTTAATGACTGGATGAGCAGAGTAACCCAGTACAATCTGATGAACTTTACCTATACTTATGGATGTAGTAGCTGAAAAAAGGGAACAAATCTTTCCAGCAAGGATCACTTCCACCCCCTCAGTACATAGGTTTGACAGGGATGGGCTACTTAGACATTGGTTAATGGGGCAGTGGTAGGTAGAACCTCCACTGAATGATTTCTAATCTGTTGGGTTCGGGCTGGCAAAAGGAAATGGGGATAAGACTCTTGCGGTACAATAGTGAATTGTTGCCATCAGGACTAACTATGAGGGTCAGAAATGTAGAGTTAGATGTTTTTTGACAAAAGGAGGAGAGTGATTGATTTTGCAGTCCAGGTGTGTAAGGTCCCTGGGACCATCAAGTAAGAAGAGCAGAGAGAGTGGCCCTACCCAGAAAGGCAGTGAAACCAGGCATGGAGACAGAGATGATGACATGGACAGATGGAGTGGCTGGGGACATGGGACTCAGGGAGAGAGAGGGGCTGTGTGCTGATAGCCAGGGGAGTGGGGCGTGGGCCTGTGGGGTGTATCCTTTGGTTATTTGATGATGCATGGAGGGGACTGTAATCATTGCAATGAAACAAAATACAATAGGATGAATGTGAAGCTGATGTTCTCCAATATAAACCCACATAATTCACAATAAAAACTTTTAAAAAATGGGAGGGTGCAATACAGGCATGAAGTGGTTGGCTTATAGCAGGGATAAAAGAGAGACATACATAGCAGATGGACTAAGAAAACAAGATCCTTCAGCACATTGTCTACAAGGGACATATAAAAAAGATGGAGACAGCCTAAATATCCATCAACATAAGAATGGCTAAACAAACTTTGGAACATATGCACAATGGAATATTATAAAACATTGAAGAATAATGATGAATCTGTGAAACATCACACAATATAGTTGAACCTGGAAGACATTATTTTGAGTGTAATCAGTCAATCACAAAAAGACAAATATTATATGAGACCAATGTTACAAAAGGTTTGGAAAAAAACATGCTTTCTTGATAAAAGAAACAAGTTATGATGGTTTCAGATGGGGGAGAGAAAATATTCAGAGACTAAGGGGTAGACACATTTTAACATGGTGACAAAGCAAGCAATATAAAAGAGAGTGGTTAGCAGAGGAAAGAGAAAGGTAGTGGGAGACACAGGAGGAATGCAATAGATAAAGTGAATAGAGGTAGATACTGTTAACTGTTGGTACATATAGGGGGTTGCAATCATGTAATGAAGCAAAGTATATGATTTGTTGAATGTAAAACTGCTGATTTGCTATAAATTTTCACTCAATTCACAATAAAAAATTGAAAGAACAAAATATTTTCAGTGGCTAAAGATTCAGAAGTAGTTCAACTCTCCTTTTCCTATTCTGTCTTAATCTGGAAGTTTAGCTGAAAGCTGTGCACCATGGATCATCTGTTGGTATTTCAAATACAGGTAGTGTAGATTCCAGCATCACATCAACATTCAAACCTCCACAGCATGACAAACTGACAAAATTGTGATGGTATCAATATTTAGATTACTACTAGTGTAATTCCTTTCCAGGTATTGAATAGGGATGAGCCTATATGCACTCAGTGTTAAAATGTTCTTTTATTTTTTACACTTGTTGAAGCAGAATTAGCAGAGGACAAAAAGAATATTCCTGATACTTTCCACACAAGAAAATAAATTATATTCATGATATAGGAAAACATGAAATCATCAATGTTTTATGAGTTGTGAGAAACGCTGGAATAAATGACTTATAAATAATATTTTTCAAGCTAAAATGTTTAAGCAACATCCTTAAAAGTAAATCACAATATATCCAATGCTTTACTTATCATAATATCACTCTTACTTCCTTGTACTTTTTCTGACCTGTGTTCCAAAGAAAAGAGTGTCATTACATTGGCATTTCAGTAATTCAGGAAGGCTGTAGCTTTTAAGAATTTTCATGTTCCATGTGGGTGTACAAAAAAAACAAAACAAAAACAAATAAGTGTGAAAAAGTTCCCTAAAAACTATTAAGGTCCACTTACCTACTATTTGAAAATTCACATCTAATTTTCTCTATTGGTAGCTAAAATTCATATGTTTATTGTCAACATACAATATGGTGTTGCACTGTGGGTTAATGTGCTGGACTGCAAAGTCAGTTTGAACTGCAAGGTAGGCAATTCAAGCTTACCAGCTGCTCCTCGGAAACCCTATACAGGTTCCCTATGTGTTGGAACCACTTCAACGACATTTAACAACAGCAAGAGCAACAATATGGTAAGCCCCATGAAATTTTATGTAAATATTAAACATAGTTGAAGAGAGAGAATGCATTGTCCTTCAAAAAACAATGTCAGGGAGGAACTTCCACTTTGGGCAGCAGCAGAGATAGCCAGGTAGGAAAGGCTCCATGTGAGAGGGATTAAAAACCCACAGAAGATGTCCTCACAGAACACCAAAGCTCTGGCTCTACCATGAATCCAGGCATCAGTTTCCTGCACTCAGAAGTGAAAAAATTCATGATATAAAGGAAAATACTGCAAGGCAGGAATCTCAGGAGATGGAACTCCCTCTGCATCCACCCAGCCTCAGCAGAGTTCAGAGGGCAGGGCTACAGTCAGACCGGCACAGGGAACCGGTGCTAAAAGTGGTGCATTGACATTTGCAAAAGGAGGTAGGGGGGATTCTATACCTTTTCCCTCCTATTTCCTGTTGCACCCTATTTGCCCAGCCCGGACACCTTCAGGTGGATGGGTGCATATTCCCTGTCCCCCAAAATGTCTAGCACTGACCCCAGAGTTTTCCCATGGTACAGAGAGAAAGAATTTGGTGCCTACTTATGACATCATCATCGCAGTCCTAAAATTAACTTGTGCAGGACCCTTGTTGTTGTTAAGTGCCATCAAGTCGATTTCAACCCATAGCGACCCTGTATAGGGTTTCCGAGGAGCAGCTGGTGAGCTTGAACCACCAACCTTGCAGTTCAAATGGCTTTACAGTCTGGCGCATTTACCCACAGTGCCACAGCAGGTCTCTTATGCAGGCCTATATTGCAAGAAAAAAGCAGGCATGTCATGCCAGACAGACAAACCATATGAACAATCTGTAAAACCCCAACATAAAAGGACAAAACTATCTCAAGAATTACTCTGTGTACATGCAGATATCTAATCGACATTCAGAGACAAAAATAGTGGAAAATCTTTCTCCTATTAACTGCTCAATATCTATCTACACACCTCCACATTGGTGACTAGAGGAGAAGCCTGAGTAAGCAGACACCCCCAATCACTGCTGGAGGCTTCTATGGTGCACACACACTGCCTAGGTAGCAAGACAACAGGACAGTTGGCCACAGTTTTATTTTTGTTTCAAAGAGGTGGTTTTTGTCTCTGCTTTTATATTGCTTCTGATTTTGGTCCTTTTGATCACACATCTTTCATGGAGGTGGGAGCTTTTTCACCCTACATTACCCAAGAATAGTCAGCAATCATGGCCATATAGCCAAGCTACAAGCATATCCCATAATATTCCACCATTGAGACAAGAGCCAATAACAGCTGCTAAGCATTAGATGTGAAAAGGGAAGCCTATCTCCTGATCATATCCACCAGGAAACACCAGTAAGCTTGATAACACAACAATAAACATCCATTTAAGCATTAAAAAACCCACATAATTACTGGAAATGACAAACAAAAGATCGCAAACACAACAAACGATCTCAAAACATGTCAAAAAACAGAAAAGAGTAATTGCGACAAATGCACTGGAGACAGACAAAGCCTCCACAGAAGAGGGAGAGAAGGTTTTGGATTTGCCTGAGAAATAATTCAGAAGAATGATATGGAAACAAATTCAAATGCTCAGAAAGTAAGTGGAGGGAAACAAGGGGGAAGTCAGGAAAGTACTACAAGAGCAATCAAACAAGATTGATATAGCATTGGAAACAATTCAAAACCTTAAAAAAGAGGTCCATATGATTAATAATAAAATATCAGAAATGGACAATACACTGAAAGGGGAAATGAGCAGAATAGAACAAATGGAAGCCAGAACTAGAAAGCTGGAAGACAAATCTCTCAATACTGCTAAAATAGAAGAGCTAGCTGAAAAAAGGATAAAAAAGTCTGAAGAGAGTCTGAGATTCATACTGGATAATATTGTAAGACCCAATTGCTCTATAGTAACCAATTTTTAAGAAAGGATTAGTCTAAAGTGGAAATTTTTGAGCATCAGCAACTCTCCGGATGCAGAAACCCCCTTCTGCCTTAACTCTGGCTAAACTTGGCTTCTGTAAAAAATGCTTATACAAATTCCTCACATCTGAATGGGCCTGCCTGACTAATAGGATGCTGCAGCCAGCCAGTCAAGGCTAACCTTGAGAACAGCTAGCCAAAGTTAATCTTGAGAAGTAACTGTCCCAGCAGATGTACTCATAGTCCCCACACTAACAACTCATGCATACATCATACCCTTGGTTTGTACAAGCTAATGTCAGACTGCCTATGTATAAATACTCTTTGAAAAACTGGGTTGGGGCTGCAGATTTTCCCACTTAAAAGGAGGTTGTAGTTGCTGGCCAGCTAATAAAGGCTTCCTTGCTGATCTTGAGAGTCTTGAGTGGTCATCTGGGTAAATTGAGACACAACAATATGAAGAGAAATAACTTAAGAATTATTGGCATTCCAGAACAAGAAGAATCAGAGAAGTCCACAGAGGAGATAATTGAAGAGCTTCTGGAAGAAAATTCCCTTAAATCTTGAAAGACGAGAAGATAAACATTCAAGAAGCTGAACGTACCCCAGGAAGGATAGACCCCAAAAGAAAGTCATGAAGACATATAATAATCAAGCTCTCCAAAATCAAAGACAAGGAGTGAATCATAAAAGCAGCCAGGGAGAATAGAAGTGTCACTTACAAAGGCAAGCAAATCAGATTAAACTCTGACAATTTAGCACAAACCATGCAGGCAAGAAGACAATGGAGAGACATATACAAAACCCTAAAAGAAAAGAAAAAAAAACAAAAACAAAAAAACCTGCCAACAAAGAATAGTCTATGCAGCAAAATCATCAATCAAATACGATGGTGCAATCAAAACATTCCAGGATAAACAGAATCTAAAAGATTTTATCAAAACCAATCCAGCACTTCAAAACATCCTAAAGGGAGTTCTTTGGAATGAAAACGAACAAGAACAGGAAACAACCACAGATTAAGAGGAATGGCAACACCACCTGGAACTCAGTCGACACATAGCAGAGTAAAGAACAGAACTAAAGTACAATAATGAATTCAAAGGAGCTGGGAGGTCAACCAAAGATCAAAATAATGTCAATGTCAAAGAAGCAATAAACGTAGCAACAGAGATCCAGGTGGTGAGGATGTCAGGTAGATTACAGGATACAATAGATTCTCTTAAGTGGAGAGAAAGTTAATAGACTATAAAGTAACCCCAAAGAAAGTTAATACTTCACTACTTCCCATGAAAATGAATTTCCAAGCAGAACAAGCAAACAAGAAAACTAAGAAAAAACCAACAAGAAATAGCAGAAAAAACACAAAGTCAGTACAAGAAGGCATGCAGAACAAAGCCACGAATAGCACTACCAAATAAGTAACGTAATGGCAGCAATTAATTCATACCTATCAATAATTACATTGAATGTCAATGGATTGAATGCACCAGTGAAGAGACAGAGAGTGGTAGATCGGATAAGAAAACAAAACTCTTCAATATGCTGCCTATAAGAGACACACCTTACACACAAAGACAAAAACAGACTAAAAGTTAAAAGATGGAAAAAACTATACCAAGCAAACTAAAACACTAAACAAGCATATGTGGCAATTCTAATCTCTAATAAAGTAAATTTTAAGACAAAAAGCAGCATAAGAGATAAAGAAGGACACTATCTCATGATCAATGGGTCAATTGAACAAGACGACATAACCATAATAAATATCTACACTCCCAATGAAAAAGCACCAAGATATATGAAGCAAACCTTACTAGAATTGAAGAAATAGATAGATAAATCTGCAATTATAGTGGGAGGTTTTAATATGCCACTTTTGAAAACAGACAGAACAACCAGCAGGAAACTCGACAAAGCTACAGAGGAACTAAACAGCATAATCATAGACCTTGACCTCTTACACATATACAGAGCATTCAACCCAACAACAACACAATATACTTTCTTCTCCAGTGCACATGGAACATTCTCCAGAATATACCATGTGTTAGATCACAAAGCAAGCTTCCATAAATTTACAAACATCAAAATACTACAGAGCATCTTCTCAGATGACAATGCTACAAAACTAGAAATCAACAACAAGAAGACTAAGGAAATAAAGTCGATTACCTGGAAACTGAACAACACCCTGCTATAAAGTGACTTGGTTAAAAAAAGAAATTAAACAAAAATTGATAAATTTCCTAGAAACAACTGAGAATGAAAACACAACATACCAAAATCTTTGGGACACGGCAAAAGCAGTGCTGAGAGAACACTTTATCACGATAAATGAACACATCCAAAAAAAAAGAAAGAACCAAAATTAACACATTAACACAGCATCTCCAACAATTAGAAACTAACCAACAGAGGGAACCTCCAGTCATCAAGAAAAGAAATAATAAAGATAAGAACAGAAATAAAGAGATAGAAAACAGAAAAACTATAGAAAGAATCAACAGGACAAGAAGCTGGTTCTTTGAAAGGACTAATAAAATAGACAAACCATTGGCAAACCTAACCAAAGAAAAGAGGGAGAAGACACGAATAACTCACTTTAGAAACACACAGGTGATGTCACAACAGAACCAAAGGAAATCAAACAGATAACAAAAGAATACTATGAAGAGTTGTATTCAAACAAATTCGGAACTTAGAAGAGATGGATGCATTTTAAGAAAAATACGACCTACCAAAACTTATACAGAGTAAAGTAGAAAACTTGAACAGACCCATAAGAAAAGAAGAAATTGATCAGGTCATCAAACTCCCAACTAAAAGAAGTCCAGGCACAGACAGCTTCACTGGTGAGTTCTACCAAACATTCAGGGAAGAGCTGTCACCAATTTTAATGAAATTATTCCAGAATATAGAAGTGGACAGAAAACTTCCTAATACTTTTTATGAAGCTAGCATAACCCTCATACCAAAAACAGGGAAGGACATCACTGTGAAAGAAAACTACAAACCAATATCCCTCATGAACATAGATGCAAAAATTCTCAACAAAATCCTAGCCAACAGAATCCAGTACTACATCAAAAAAATAATACATCACGATCAACAGGGTTTCAAAAAGGGATGCAAGGATAGTTCAACATTGATTGAAAAGCAATCAGTGTAATCTACCACATAAATAAGAAAAAGGAAAAGAATAACATGGTCATATTGATTGACACAGAAAAAGCATTTGACAAAATCCAACATCCATTCCTGATAAAAACACTCAACAAAGTAGGAATTGAAGGGAAATTCCTCAACATAATCAAGAGCATTTGCACAAAACCAACAGTCTACATCATTCTCAATGGAAAGAAACTGAAAGCCTTCCCTCAGTGAACAGGAACCAGAAAAGGGTGACCTTTGTCACCACTCCTATTCAATATTGTTTTGGAAGTATTAGCCAGAGCTATACAGCAAGATTGTTGTTGTTGTTGTTAAGTGTCATTGAGTCGGTTCTGACCCATAGCGACCCTGTACAGGGTGTCCGAGGGTGTAAATCTTTACGGGAGTAGAAAGCCTCATCTTTCTCCCGCGGAGCGGCTGGTAGTTTCTAACTGCTGACCTTAAGGTTCGCAGCCCGATCTTAACCACTACGCTACCAGAGCTCCTTATACAGCAAGATAGGGAAATTAAATGTATCCAAATTGGAAAAGAGGAAATAAAAATCTCTCTATTTGCAGATGATATGATCCTATACATAGAAAACCCCAAACAGTAAAAAAGCTACTAGACATCATTGGAAGATTCAGCAAAGTGGCAGGGTATAAGATCAACAAAAATCAGTTAGATTCCTCTATAGCAACAATGACAATGCTGAAAAAGACATTAAGAAAGAACTACCATTTACAATAGCTGTCCAAAGGATGAAATATTTAGAAATAAACATAACCAGAGAAACAAATGACCTATACAAATAGAATTACAAAACACTGCTACAAGAAACCAAAAGAGATTTACACAAGTGGAAGAACATCGCATGTTTCTGGATAGGAAGACTCAACATCATGAAAATGTCAATATTACCCAAAGCAATATACACATATAATGCAATCCCAATCCAGATTCCAGTGACATTCTTCAAAGAGATGGAAAAGACAATTGCAAATTTTATATGGAAAGGAAGGAGACCCAGGATAAGTAAAGCACTGCTCAAGTAGAAGAACAAGGTTGGACGCCTCTCACTTTCGATTTCAAAATGTACTACACAGCTACATTGTTCAAAACAGCCTGGTACTGGTACAATGAAATATAAAATGATCAATGGAAAAGAATCAAGAATCCCAAAATTAACCTATCCACATACAGCCAACTGATTTTTGACAAATTGCCTAGGTATATTACATAGGGAGAGATAGTCTCTTTAACTGAAGGTGCTGGCAGAACTGGAAAGCAATATGCAAATGATTGAAACAAGACCTTTACCTCACGCCCTATACAAAAACCAACTTATCATGAATTAAAGACCTAAATGTGAATCCCAAAATTATGGCAGTCATCAATGAAAAAATAGGGACAAATGTGAGGGCTCTAATACAGGGACTACACAGACTACCAAATATTTTGAAAATTACACAAACAAAAGTAGACAAAGTAGATGATTGGGATATATTAAAAATTAAAACTTATGTGCATCAAAAGACTTCATCAAAAGAATAAAAAGGGAACCCATAGAATGGAAAAAAATCTTTTATAATGACACATCAGACAAGGGACTCATTTCTAAAATACATAGGAAACTATAACACCTCTACATAAAAAGACAAATAATCCAATCAAAAAATGGGCACAGGACATGAACAGACACTTCTCCAAGGAAGAGACCCATGCAGCCAACAAACATATGAAGAAATGTGCACAATCACTAGCCATTAGTGAGATGAAAATCAAAACAAAAATGAGATATCATCTCACACCAGGAATAACAGTAAAGATTAAAAAAACATAGAGGACAATAAGTGCTGGCGAGGATGTGGTGAGACTGGGACACTTCTGCATTGTTGGTGGGATTGCAGAATGGTCCAGCCTCTCTGGAAGGTAATATGGTGCTTCCTCAAAAGGTTGGAAATAGAACTATCTTATGATCCAGCAATCCTTCTACTTGATATTTACCCACAAGAAATACAAGCCATAACATGAGTAGAAATATGCACACCAATGTTCATAAAAGCACTATTTACAATAGCAAAAAGATGGAGACAGACTAATTGCCCATCAATTGAAGAATAGATAAACAACTTTTGGTACATACATACAATGGAATATTATGCCACCTAGAAGAACAATAAGGAAGCTGAAAACCACCGCATAACATGAATGAACCTTGAGGACATTATGTTGAGTGAAATTAGTCAGTCACAAAAGGAGAAATATTTCATAGGACCATTATTGTAAAAGAGTAGAACCCACACTAAAAGGGGAAAAAAATATTGTATATATATTTGCTGATCACCAGGATGTATAGGATGAGAGTAGAGGAGGGACGGAGGGGAAGATAGTGCACAGGGTAAAGTATAGACACAGGATAGCTTGGGTGCATTGTGGGGATTATACACAAGAAAGGGGAGGGGATTGGAAGAACAAGGCTAATGGGAGAACAGTTAGGCAGGTTAGCATGGGCTGAGTGTGACAGAGGTAAATGATGATGTATGCACAACCTTGGACCAACAGGGCTCTGGGATACAGGAATTGAGGTACAGTTTGAAAGGGTAAAAGAAGCGAATACTATTAAGATGCTTGGGTGTCTTTTGAATCTTGGTTTCCCTTGCCTACCATTGTAAAATAGACACTTGAGGTGGAGAGAAAGGAGTAGCCAGATTCATCACTATAGAAAGCTTGTAAATTCGTCTTCAGCCTAACTAATTGTAATACATTAAAGGGGGCTAGAAGTTGCCCAGTGATAGAGACTTCCTGTGGAGTCTTTGCATTGCATAAGACTATATGTGGAATCCAGAACCCCATCCAGAACCAACTGAGGTAGGAAATTTCCACTGGAAAGGACGAGTAGATCAGCCTGGAATGGCTAGAAGAGCAGAAGATATTTCATGAAAGAAAGACTGGCAGGAAAAATCCGAAACCATAATGGCAGTCTGACTGATTACTACAAGAACAAGTAAGCTGCTTGCCCGAGAGCCATCAAGGCAAGTGGTTGGGACCTCTCAGAGCAAACCCCCTTCCAAGACTGAGACTCAAGGGGAATATATGAGCAGGCATGTGGTCTAGCTGGTGACCACGTTGGTCACTGATAAAGGGAAGAGTAGGGAAAAAACAGCAATGAATTTGCTAGCTAATCCGACCACTTTCAATAGACCCTCCCCTTCTCCCCCCCGCCCCATCTCCATGAACCCGGATGGAGACCTGGATGGCCAGCAGTTACAGTAAGACCCGGGGATTCCTGGTTTCAGAGGTAGTGACATGGCCACAGAGGACTACAGTAGAGAATGAAGCCCCAGCTGATATGAAGTGACGGGAGATGCACAAGAACACCCATACTTGCAGATAGTACCCATTTGACCTGGCTTTGATAGCTGGATGATCAGAACTTGACTAGAAGAAGAAAGAAAAGGGGAAGAAAAAAAGTAACCTGCTACAATTGGATGAACTTTACCTATACTTATGGACATAGTTGCTCAAAAAAAGGAAGAAATATTTACAGCAAGGATCACTTACACCCCCTCGGTACACAGGGTTGACAGGGATGGGCAACATAGGCATTAGCTACCCAAAATGGGAGGTAGGGGGAGCTAGTTCAAGAGAGAGCCTAGTTCCAGATGGGGCAGGGGAAGGTAGAATCACCACTGAGTGATTTCCAATCCGTTGGGACCGGGCTGGCAAAAGGAAATGGGGATAAGACTCTTGTGGTACAATAGTGAATAATTGCCATCAGGTTTGACTGTGAGGCTAAGAAATATAGAGGTAGCTGTTTTTTTACAATAGGATAAAAGTGATTGATTTTGCAGCCCATGAGTGGAGGTCCTGGGATCATCAAGTGAGAAGAATGGAGAGCAGGACCCTACCCAGAGAAGCAGTGACACCAGGGATGGAGACATAAAATATGACATGGACAGATGGAGCAGCTGGGGACACTGAAAGCAGGAAGGGAGAAGGGCTGTGTGCTGGGGTGTGGGGGGCAGGCCTGTGTGGTGTACCCTCTGGGGTTATATGCTGGTGCATGGAGGGGATTGTAATCATTGCAATGAAATGAAATACGATAGGATGAGTGTAAACTGAAGTTCTCCAATGTAAACCTCACAATAAAAACCTAAAAAAAATAAACACAATAAGGAAATGCGTTAAGTGCATCTACTCACTTTAAAGACCATCACAGGGTGCTGGTGAATAGCACTGCTCCAATTGCCTAGTGATGAAGAGTCCGTTTCAAGGATACGTATTTCAGAATAAACTTTCCACTTGCCGATTCTAAGTGTTTTCATCCCAATTATGAATCTAAAAGATGTAAGAACCTCATAGTATAATTAACCAGTTTTCTTTTAGTAGCTATTAACGACATGAATGTTCATCTCTTCTTTATGTTTTTATTAAATAAGTAAGCACATAGTCTCATCTGAAACAAAATTTTCTATAGAAAAATTTCATTTTAAATGAACTTTAAAAAATAAATGAAAAGATAAAAGCTATGCTTGGAGTCTTATTCACCAAATACTGTGCTCCTCATTTTCTAGTTCAAACAGATGGAAATAAGTCTGTTACACACTTCACTTCAAATGATCTCTGTTGTGCTTGCATCCATACATGATAAAGAAGGGCTTGACCTCCAGGGCAGTAGATGTGAGTCTTTATGCCCACTCTTGTCCTATAGAAGTTGATATTAGGCTATATCTCAAGGGACAAATTATATGTGCCTAAATTGGAGTCTTGGTGTGGCACTGTGAGTTAATGCGCCAGACTGCAAAGCCATTTGAACTTCAAGGTCGGCGGTTCAAGCTCACCAGTTGCTCCTCGTAAACCCTATACAGCATTGCTATGGGTTGGAATCGACTCAACGGCACTTCACAACAACAACAATTTTCTGTTATCCATAGAGCAATGTCATTGCTATTCTCCTCACACAATTATTCAGCTATTTAGATGGGAGGCAATAAGTTAGCTTTGAATGAAATATATTTAATTACTTTTTTTGTCATTGGAAAACTGATTTTCATCAAGGGAAATTAGACTGTCAGGAGCGACAAAGGAGGGGGAAAAGGGATAGCCTTTGTCAGAGTTTTACCAAATAAACATATGAAAAATTGTCCTGTCTTTTTTATGAATGCTGAATATAAATGACTGGAGGTGAGATCATTATCTTTTAATAAAAGAAATTATTGTGGTTTCGTGTATTTGACAGATGGTGTGTTGAATTGGCACCACCCAAATGAGTCCATCTTATCCCCCAATTGGGATCTAAACAGTGCAGTCCAAGTTTTGACAGGCTGATTCTGTTGTGCATTTAATATAGATCCCAGAGCACTCATTTTAATACAAAGAACTCCTTTTCCTTGATCTGTGGAAACAAGTCATTACAAACTATTTAATTTGCTCTCCATTTCCTATATCCAATCAATTCTCATATCAGTAATACTAGATGATGTATGTAGATGTCTTGTGCTACTAAACTTCCGATCTCAGAATTATTTGGCAAGCTGAGAAAGCAATTAAATGAAATAGATAAATCTATCATTTTAATGAAAAAAATTAATTACAAGAAAATTAGAGCCACGTATATTCAAAACAAGGTTTTGTTTTGCTGAGTACTAAGATGTGGGTGACTAGAAAGAGGCTGACTCTCGCTGCCCTCCATCCCTGATAAGAGGGCATGGAGCTCTCCCTTGTTAGTAACTAATGTTCTTGACATTTTTCTTGATGTGAAGTTATCTACACCTCTGCACAGTGATAACAACCATCAGGTTCTGTATGCAAGCTCAACTTTGTTAGGCCTGTCAATAGCCTTCCTGACAGATACTTTGAATCTTGTAAATGGAAAGAGCAGTGAACACCTTTTTGTGGAGTTTACTTCATTCCTGTTGCAAAACCTGAGTCTCTGGTGAGTAAAGACTATCAAGGAGGAATGTCCTAAATAGTCATTCCTGTGGCATGTTTGCTTCCCTTTCTTTAACTCTGCTCTCCTATCTTCATTTTTCACCAATTACTTCCTACAGAAAAAAGCCACATTTTGTCATCTTTGCAATGAAGACTCCAGCAAACAGCCTAGAACTGGGATCCTCTAGGGTAGGCTTGATACTGGAGGTGTACAATAGCTTACCTTGGTGTTGTGCTGGCTGCATGGGTCTGACTTTATGGTATATGGTTTTATGGAAGCCCAGCTCTATGTCAGAATAGGCTAAACTCCCTAATATGTTCTTTACTGTGTATTAAAGTGATATTTTTACACCTATATTTGCTACTCATCTGTCAGTTTCTTATACTGCGGTAGCTTGTATGCTGCTGTGATACAAGAAGCTATGCCACTAGTGTTTCAAATACTATCAGGGTCACCCATGGAGGACAAGTTTCAGTAGAGCTTCCAGACTAAGGACATATTAGGAAGAAGGAATAGGTAGTCTCCCTCTGAGGGATGAACCACTAAAAACCTTATGAGTAGCAAAAGAACATTGTCTGATATTGTGCCAGAAAATGAGTTCCTCAAGTTCTAAGGCAGTCAAAATACAACTGGAGAATTGCTGCCTCCTCACAGAGTTGTTGTTAGTGCCATTGAGTCTGTTGTAACTCACAGCTACATTGTAGACGGTTTAAAAGGAGTATTGGTGAGGCTGAACCACCAACCTCGTGGTCAGCAGTCCAGTGCTTACACAACAATGCTACATCAGGACCCCTCAAAGTAGAGGCAGTCTTAATTATGTGAATGAAGCAAAGCTTTCCAAACATCCGTTTGCTGATGAGGCACCACTCACAATTATAAGAAACAGTTGCAACATACATTAATGATCAGAATGTGAAATGTACAAATTATGAAAATTGTAAGTTATCAAAAATGAAATGGAACACATAAACATTACTATCCTAGGCATTAGTGAAATGAAATGAACTGGTATTGGCTATTTACTATACCAGAAATGAAAATTCAAGAGGAATGACATCACATTTATCATCAAAAAGAACATTTCAAGATCTATCTTGAAGTACGATGATGTCTATGATAGGTAATATCCATACACCAACAAGGCAGACCAGTTATTACCACTGTTGATCAAATTTACTCACCAGCCACTAAAGCCAGTGATGATGAAATTGAAGAATTCTACCAAGTTCTTCAGTGTGAAATTGATCAAACATGCAATCAAGACGCATTCATGCTGGTGATTGGAATGTAAAAGTTGGAAACCAACAGGAAAGAACAGTATTTGAAAAATTTAGCCTTGTGACAATGATGTTGGACATCACTTATTCATTATAAATACTTTTTTTTAAAACAACAAAAACAGTGACTATATACATGAACCATATCAGATGGAATACACAGAAATCAAATCAACCATATCTGTGGAAAAAGACAATGTAGATGATCAATATCATCAGCAATAAAAAGGCCAGGGATCAACTGTGGAATAGACCATCAATTACTCATATGTAAGTTCAAGTTGAAGCTAAAGAAAGTTAAAATAAATCCATGAAAGTCAAAATACAACCCTTAATATATCCTACCTGACTTTAGAGACCATCTCAAGAAAGATTTGATGCATCACTGATGATCAGATTAGTTTGGGAATGACATCAAGAATATCATACATGAAGTAAGCAAATATTCATTAAAAAGACAGGAAATAAATAAAAGACCAAAATGCCAGGAGGACTAAACTTGCTCTTGAGCTAGAGTAGCTAAAGCAACTATACTAAATGATGAAATAAAAGCCATGAACAGAAAATTTCAACTGACATTTTACATAAGGCAAATCTGCTGCCTAATACCCCTTTAAAGTGTTAAAGAACAAATATGCCACTTGGAGGAATAAAGTGTGTCTGACTCAAGCCATGGTAATTTCAATGACTTCATATGTGTGTGAAAGCTGGACAATGAATAAAGTAGACATGAGGAGGATCTATGAATTTGAATGATGGTGTTGCTGAAATTTTTTGAAATTACCATATACTGCCTGAGTGTTAAAAATAAATAAATAAATAAAATGAATAGAGAGAAACACTGTTAACTGAGGGTACATGAGGGATTATAATCATTGTATTGAAACAAGGTGTATGATTTGTTGAACGTAAAACTGATGATCTGCCCTGTAAATTTTTACTCAATACACAATAAAAACCTTAATTTTTTAAAAAAAAGAACAACATACAATAAGAAAGCAAACAGTCATTAAGAAGACAATAAAGAAGAAAAACATCAAAATGTTTTCAGTGTCTCACAAGAGACACTGAAACTTGCTCTCCAGCATAGAGATGCTGAAACAAATGGAATAAATGAAACCATAAAAGAGCTGAACAGAAAATTTCAAAGGTCAGCTCGAGAAGACAAAATCAGACATTACAACAAAATGTGCAAAGATATGGAGTCAAAAAACGAAAAAGGAAGAACACTCTCAGCATATCTCAAGCTGGGGGAACTAAAGAAAGAATTCAAGCCTCAACTTTCATCATTGAAGGAATCTCTGGTCAAATTATTGAATGATGCTGAATGCATCAAAAGAAGATGTACAGAATACACAAATCATTGTACCAAAAGGAAATGGTTCAAGTTCAACTGTTTCAAGAGGTAGCATACGATCAAGAGCCAATGATACTGAAGGAAGAAGTCCAAGGTTCATTGAAGGAATTGGCACAGAAAAAGTCATCAGTAATTGATGGAATAAAAATTTAAATCTTTCAAGAAAGTGAGGTGATTGTAGAGACACTCACTCATCTATGCCAAGACATTTGGAAGACAACTATCTGGCTGACTGATTAGAAGAGACCCATATTTGTGCCCATTCTAAAGAGATGTGACCCAATGGAATGCTGAAATCATTGGACAATATCTTTGATATCCCATGAGAGTAAAGTTTTACTTAAGGTAATACAGAAACATCTGCAACCATAGAGAATTTTCAGAGGTTCAAGCCAGATTTAGAAGAGGCTGTGGAACGAGGGATATCACTGCTGATATCTGATGGATCTTGGCTGAAAGCACAGAATATCAGAAAGATGTTTACTTGTGCTTTATTGACTATGCAAAGATTGTGTGGATCATGACAAGCTATGCATAACATCGTGAAGTATGAATATTCCTGAACACTTAATTGTGCTAATGAGGAATCTGTACATGGAACAAGATGTAGTTGCTGGAACAGAACACGGGAACACTGAATGATTTAAAACTAAGAAAGGTGTACGACAGGGTTGTATTCTTTCACCATACTTGTTCAACCTGTACGCCGAGCAAATAATCCAAGAAGCTGTGTTATGTGAAGAAAAAAATGGCATCAGGATTGATGGACCACTCATCAACAACTTTTGATATGCAGATGGTACAACCTTGCTTTCTGAAAGTGAAGAAGATTTAAAATCCTTGCTGATGAAGATCAAAGACCACAGCCTTCAGTATGAATTCCATAGAACTAGATGGATTGACACAATATTTGCAGCAATGGGATAAAATTTAGCAACAATTGTGAGGTTGGAACAGGACTAGGTAGTGTTTCATTCTTTTAAACACAGGGTTGCTAAGAGTCAAATGTGACTCTAGAGCATCTAACAAAACAACGTCCTTAATTGTTTTGTCTTTCCTGCTAATTGGTTTAGAAATTGGATATTATTTACTGAGTGTTTCAAAAAATGCTAAATAAGAACTAATGTTTATGCCCTGTATTCTGTCCCTTTTTAATAGTAGCTAAAGTATATAGTGTATCTTGATAAAATAGCAAATGTAAGGAAAATATACTCTTTAACCACCAAAGTTTTTAGCTGACAAGAAAACATAGAGTGTCCCATTGTGCCTGGTGTTAAGTGTCATTAAGTGTGTTCCAACTCATAGTGACCCTGTATAGGGTTTCCAAGGAGCAGCTGGTGGGTTTGAAGCACTGACCTTATAGTTATAAGCCCAGTGCTTATCTTTTTTTATTCTTCTTTTTTACTAAAAGGTCAAACCTTTTATTTTCTCGGTTGTTAGGGGATCAGTTGCTTATTAAATTGAGGCATTTTCAAAACGATTCGGAGCTTCCTCTATTGTCATTTCTAGCTTGTGCCGGAGTTAAAATCCCATTACCACACCACTATTATCTCTTGCTCATTTACTGGATGTGTTGGGTTTTTTTTTTTTTTTTTTCCTATCTGTATGACTTTTCATTGCCATGGTTACAATCCCCTCCAGGCATCATCAGCCAAACAAAGGGAATACCCTGCAAGCCTGCCCCCCCTGTCCTCAGCATACAATCCCTCTCCCTCTCTGGGTCTAAAGTCCCCAGCTGCTCCATGTCTCCATGTCATCGTCTCTGCCTCCATCTCAGGCATCACTGCTTCTCTGGGTAGGGTCCCGCTCTCCGTTCTTCTCCCTTGATGGTCCCAGGGACCTTCGCTCCTAGACTGCAAAATTAATCACTCCCCTCCTTGCTACAAAACGTTTACCTTTACATTTCCGACCCTCATAATCAGTCCTGATAACAATTATTCACTATTGTATCACAAGAGATCTATCTGCATTTCCTTTCATCAGCCCCGCCTAGACAGATTGGATACTACTCACTGGAGATTCTACCTTCCTTCAGGCCCTCTGGATCTAGGTTCCCTCCTGAAAGCTTGTAGACACACACTTCTTGCCTTTGTAGCGCCCCCACTTTGGCTAATGTTCAAGTTGTGGATCCCTGTCTACTCTGTGTATGGAGGGGGTGGGAATGATCCTTGTAAAGATTTTTCCCTCTTTTGAGCTATAGCATCCATAGGTATAGGTCAAGTTCATCAGATTGTATAAGATTACTCTTTTTTTCCCCTTCTTTCTTCTTCTAGTTGAGCTCTGATTATCCAGTCATTGAAGCCAGGTCAAGTGATTATTATCTGCAAGTGTGGATGTTCTTTTGCATGTGCCCTCTCTTCTTATCAGCTGGATGCTTCCCTCTCCACTCTAGTCCTCTGTGGCTATATCACTGACTCTGGCCCCAAGAGTCCACAGGTCTTGCCACACTGCTGGCCAACCAGGTCTCCACTTGGGTTCACAGGAGTCTATTGAACATTGTAGGGCTTAGCTCGCAGCTTCATTGCTTTTTTCCCCTCACTTCCGGTTATCGGTGACAAACGTGGTCACCAATCAGAGTGTGTATTCCCATTGAATCCTAGTCTTGGAAGGGGATTTGCTCTGAGGGTACCTGACTACTTGCCTTGATGTCTCCTGGGCAAGCATGTTGCTTGTTCTTGTAGTAATCAGTTAGTTTGCCTATATTGTTTTGTATTTTTCCTGTTGGGCTTTCTTTCAAGAAGTATCTTCTGTTCTTCTAGCCACTCCCTCCAGGCTGGTGTGCCTGTCCTTTCAAGTGTAAATTTCCCACCTCTGAAGATTATGGATGCTGTTCAGGATTATACCTATAGTCTTATGTAATGCAGAGGCTCCGCAGGAAGCACACTGGGCACATTGTAGCCCCATTTTAGGTATTCAAATGAGTTATAGGCAGAAGACTGACTTACAAGCTTTCTATGGTGACATTTCTGGCTGTTTCTTTCTCTCCCCCTCCAGTGTCTACTTTATAATGGTATGCAAGGGAAACCAAGATCTAAAAGACAGCCAAACATCTTAACATTATTTTCCCCCTTTCCCCATTCCAACCATGTCTCAATCCTGTATCCCAGAGCCCTGTTGTTCCAAGGTTGTGCATACATCATTCTTTACCTCTGTCCCACTTAGCCCACGCAAACCTGCATAATTGTTCTCCCACCTGCTTTGTTCTTCCATTCCCCTCCCCATTCTTGTATATTGCTCCCCTCCCCAGCACCCAAACTATCCTGCGTCTATTCCCTGCCCTCTGCTCCACCTTCCCCTCCCTCCCCTAACCCATCCCAACACCCCAGCAAACAGCAAAGAATTCTCACCCCCAATTTAGTATCGGCTCCTTTTCTTAGTGTTTTACAATAGTGGTCCTATGCAGTATTTCTCCTTTTGTAACTGCCTAATTTCACTCACCATAATGTCCTCAAGGTTAATCCATGTTATGCGGTGGCTTTCAGCTTCCTTGTTTTTCTTCATGATAGCATAATATCCATTGTGTGTATGTAACACAGTTTGTTTATCCATTCTTCAGTTGATGGGCACTTAGGCTGTCTCCATCTTTTTGCTATTGTGAATAGTGCTGCTATGAACGTTAGTGTGCATATATCTACTTGTGTTATGGCTGGTATTTCTTGTGGGTAAATAAATACCAAGTAGAGGAATGCTGGATCATAGGGTATTTCTATTTTTAACCTTCTGAGGAAGTGCCATATTGCTTTCCAGAGAGTTTGGACCATTTTGCAATCCCACCAGCAATGCAGGAGCATCCCAGTCTCTCCAAATCCCAGCCAGCATTTATTGTCCTTGACTTTTTTAAAATATTTGCTGTTATTGCTGTTGTGAGATGATATTTCATTGTTGTGTTGATTTGCATCTCTCTAATAGCAGAAAGATGTTTACCTATGCTTTATTAACTACGCAAAGGCTTTCGATTGTGTGGATCATGACAAGCTATGGACAACATTGCGAAGTATGAGTATTCTAGAACACTTAATTGTATTCATGAGGAATCTGTACCTGGACCAAGAAACAGTTGTTCAAACAGAGCATGGGAACACTAAATGTTTTAAAATTAAGAAAGGTGTGTGACAAGGTTGTACTCTTTCACCATACTTATTCAACCTGTATGCTGAGCAAACAATATGAGAAGCTGGGTTCTATGAAGAAAAACATGGCATCAGGATTGGAGGAAGACTCATTAACAACCTGCGATATGCAGATGATACAACCTTGCTTGCTGAAAGTGAAGAGGACTTAAAACATTTACTGATGAAGATCAAGAGCACAGCCTTCGGTATGGATTACATCTCAATGCCAAGAAAAAAAAAATCCTCACCACTGGACCAATAAACAACATTCTTATCAATGGAGAAGAGATTGAATTTGTCAAGGACTTCATTCTCCTTGGATCAACTATGAACACTCACAGAAGCAGCAGTCAAGAGATCAGACAACGTATTGCATTAGGCAAATCTGCTGCACAGGAATTTTTTAAAGTGTAGAAGAGCAAAGATGTCAGCTTGAGGACTAAGGTGCACCTGACCCAAGCCATGGTATTTTCAATAGCCTCGTATGCATGCGAAAGCTGGACAGTGATTAAGGAAGATCATAGAAGAATTGATGCTTTTGAATTTTGGTGTTGTAAGAAAATATTAAAAGTGCCATGGGCTGCCAAAAGAATCAGTAGATCTGTTTTGGAAGAAGTGCAGCCAGAGTGCTCCTTAGAGGCCAAGATGGCTAAATTTCATCTCTCATACTTCAGACATATTGTCAGGAGGTAACAGTCACTGGAGAAGGAGATCATGCTTGGTAAGATGGAGGATCAGAGAAAAAGAGGTAGACCCCCAATGAGATGGATCAGCCAGGTGGCATCATTGATGGACTCAAGTGTGGAAGCGGTAGTGAGGTTGGCTCAGGATCGGACATTGTTTCATTCTGCTGTGCATGGGGTCGCTATGAGTTGGTTCTGACTCGATGGCACCTGACAACCACAACAAATGGCTAGTGATCATGAACATTTCTTCATATGTTTATTGGCTGCCTGATTATCCTCCTTGGTGAAGTGTTTATTCATGTCCTGTGCCCATTTTTAATTGGGTTATTTGTCTGTTTCTTGTAGAGGTGTTGTAGTTTCCTATATATTTTAGAAATGAGTCCCTTGTCTGATGTGTCATTGCAAAAGCTGTTTTTACCATTCTGTGGATTCCCTTTTTACTCTTCTGATGAAATCTTTTGATGCATATAAGTTTTAATTTTTAATATGTCCCACTCATCTATTTTGTCTGCTTTTGTTTGTGTAGTTTTCAAAATGTTTGGTAGTCTGTGTATTCCCTGAATTAGTGCCCTCACATTGGTCTCTATTTTTTCATTGATGGCCTTCATAATTCTAGGATATACATTTAGGTCTTTAATCCACTCTGAGTTGGTTTTTGTATAAGGTGTGAGGTGAAGGTCTTGTTTCAATCTTTTGCATATTGCTTTCCAGTTCTGTCAGCACCATCTGTTGAAGATACTATCACCTCCCCATGCTATATATTTAGGTACTTTGTCAAAAATCAGTTGGCTGTATGTAGATGTGTTAATTTCTGGATTCTCCATTCTGTTGCATTGATGTATGTATCTTTCATTGTACCAGTACCAAGCTGCTTTGACCACTGTCGCCATGTAGTAAATATTGAAGATGGGGAGTGAGAGGTTTCTAACCTTATTCTTCTTCCTCAGTAGTGCTTTTCTTACCCTGGGTTCCTTTCTTTTCCATATAAAGTTTATAATTGTTTTTTTCCATGTCTTTGAAGAATGATGTTGGAATCTGGATTGGGATTGTATTATATGTGTAAATTGCTTTGAACAGTATTGACGTTTTCACAATGTTAAATCTTCCTATCCAGGAGCATGGTGCATTCTTCCATTTTTGTAGGTCTCTTTTGGTTTCTTGTAGTGGTGTTTTGTAGTTTTCTTTGTATAAATCCTTTGTTTCTCTGGTTACATTTTTTTCATAGATATTTCATCCTTTGAGTGGCTATTGTAAATGGTATTGCTTTCCTAATATCCTTATCAATGCAGTCATTTTTGGTATAGAGGAATCCAACTAATTTTTGTATGTTGATCTTTTATCCTGCCACTTTGATGAATCTTCCAATGAGGTCTAGTAGCTTTTTAACTATTTGGTTTTTCCATGGTGTTTCTGCTTCCCTGCTTTGTCTTGCTGTTTGGTCTTTCCCAAGATGTTGGTTCTGGGCTTCTAAGACTGGCAGATTCAAAAGTACGAAATTTCTTACTTCAGCTTCAAGTTCCACTTGCTTAAGCCTTCAAACTTTTAAAATATTCCTAGCTTTGTGTTCTGAGTTTTGGATCTCTGCTCTGGATCTGCTTTTCCTGGTATTCTGTGGTACGGCTGACAGCGAACTTCACTGCACTGCCATCCTTGCTACTATCAAGCCCTGCCTCTCCAGTGCTTATCTTATAACACCACTGTGAAAATAAAGGGAAAAATGATCAACCGCTTTCATTGACCCCACTTGTGACTGACTCCACTACATTAAAAGGAAATCATGTACCATAGTCTTCAAGTCCAGTTTTATGTTGCCTGGGTGGGGTGTGGTTGTGGGTGAGGGCTAATGATGGGCAATTTATTTGTTCACCCACAAAGCCTTTTTACAACAGGTTAGACTTCAAGAGGAAAACAATATTTTCCTCACATTCAGGCACCAAAGACCATAATTTTCTTGCTATATTTTCCTGATAGGTTCAGTGAGTTAAAATTCTCAAATTTTCTAAAATTTCATAGTAAACCTTCCCTACAAACACATCCATCCATCTTTGTGTCCTAAGTTTTATCTATAGCCCAGTAATTAGGGAGCTGAGCTGGTACTTCTCTAAGACACAACACTTATGAGAAATTTATATATTCATTGGCTGACAGGAGGCTACAAATCTGACACAAACATTCCAAACATCATTTATTAAGTTCCGTGCAGATTCTAGTGAAAACAGAAACTCTTCCACAAGATCAGTAATTGGTACTTTTAAGATACTATAATGTGTATCATTTTCTCAATTCTGAAGTTCTTCATTCTTGCATCATTAGAATAATCACAGTAGGAATTCCTCTACTTTTGGCACTGACATGATAGTTGAGTTTCTTAAAGGAGATAGTTTAAGCTACTTATTATGTGACCTTTTATTTGAAAGGCTACTGTAGCAGCCTTATCCCTAGAAGAAATGGTCTTCAAAGCCATTAACTGAGATCATAGAACTGATACTGACCTTCTCTTGTATATAGAAAATATGCTGATTTCTTATGAATCTGGATTCTCATAGAAGTTAGGAAAAATTGAATTCCAGTTTCTAAATTTATGAGGGAATTTTTATAGACTTTTTAATTTAGTAAAGTTTCATGCTGTTGAGAAAATCTAATTTTCTCTTTTACCTCATTGTGGTTCTTTGATATACTCACGGTTTTCAAAAACCAAGATGACTCTTACTTGCTAGACTTTCACTCTTTGTTCTAATGTTCAATTTTGGTTTCAGGTTTGGCATTAAAATTTAAACACTCAACTACTAGCCAAAAGGCTGGCAGTTAAAGTCACTTAGAGGTGCTTTGGAAGGCAGGCCTGGTCATCTGTTTCTGAAAGGTCATGACCTTCAAAATCCTATAAGGCAGTTCTACTCTCTGCACACATGGACAGATTCACCTCTAAGGTAACTAACAGCAACAACATGGGGTGATGCTTCTAATGTAAACTGCACCTGAATGCTTAAGTTAATATTCCCAATTCCAGGGCAAAATCTTTTAAAGTGAACTATACATGGATTTATCAAACAATTCCCAGACTTGCAGTCAACAATGATTTAAAAGAAATTTACTCTTTAATTTTATTTCTCAAGCAATGTTGAAGAATTTATATTTGTGATGACAATTATAGGATGAGTATACAATTATTAGGTGGGTATTCTATACCAGCTATTATTCTAAGTTCTAAACACATGTTAAATTATTGAATTCTAAAGTCATACATCGGTTCTGTCTCTCTATTCCTCTCTTCTTTCCCCCACTTACTATTCTCTCTTCTACCCAACTGCAAATGCTATAATTCCTAACTTAACCATTCAAACAATGTTTTTTCATAGTTTTTCATCTGTTTTATTCAAACCATTGTCCATATCATTCATCTTAAAAAAAACAAAAACAAAAAATAGCAAAAATCAAACAAGCCTCTTAAAGAACTGAATTCTTTAATAATGAAGTGAGTGTTGTTGTTAGGTGCCACTGAGGCAGTACTTACTCATAGTAAACTATGTACATCACAATGAAACACTGCCCAGTCCTACACTAACCTCACAATCATTGCTATGCCTAAGCTAATTGCTGCTGCCACTGTGCCAATCCATCTTGTTAAGGATCTTCCTCTTTTTCTCTGACCCTCCACCTTCACCAAACATGATATCTTTTTCCAGGGACTGGTCCCTGCTAATAATATATCTGACATATGAGAGAAAAAGTCTGACCATCCTGTCTTCCAAGAAGCACTTCTTCCAACACAGATCTGTCTGTTCTTTTGGCAATCCATGGTAATACAGAAATGGCTTCAATATCTTTCAATATTCTCTTCCAACAACATAATTCAAATGCATCAATTCTTCTACAGACTACCTTATGCGCTATCCAACTTTCACATGCATATGTGGTTATTAAAAAAAAAAAAAAAAAACATGCTCCTTAGTTCTCAAACTGACATCTTTGCTCTTCAACACTCTGAAGAGGTATTGTGCAGTGGATTTGCCCAATGCAATACATCATTTGATTTCTTGGCTGCTGCTTCCATGAGTATTGATTGATCTAAGCTAAATGAAGTCTATGACAACTTCAATCTGTTCTCCATTGATATGAATATATTTATTGGTCCAGTGGTAAGGATTTTTGTTTTCTTTACATTTAGATGCAATCCATAAATGAAGGCTGTGCTCTTTGATCTTCACCAGTAAGTATTTTAAGTCCTCTTTGCTTTCAGCAAGCAAGGTTGTATCATCTGCATATCAAAGGTTGTTAATGAGTCTTCCTCTAATACTGATGCTACACTTTTATTCATATAATCCAGTTTCTCGGATTATTTTCTCAATATATGGATTGAATAAACCTGGTGAAAGAATACAAGCATGGCACACATCTTTCCTAATTTTAAACCATTCAGTGTTCCCGTGTTCCATTTGAACAACTATCTCTTGGTCTATGTACAGGTTCTTCATGAGCAAAATTAAGTGTTCTGGAACAATCATTCTTCATAATGTTGTCCATAGCTTGCCTTTATGTAGTCAGTAAAGCACAGCTAAACATCTTTCTGGTATTCTCTGCTTTCAGCTAAGATCCATCTAACTTAAGCAAGGATATCCTTCATTTCTCATCCTCTTCTGAATCTGGCCTGAACCTCTGGAAGTTCTCTATTAATGTACAGTTGAAGCCATTTCTGTATTACCTTTAGTAAAACTTTATTCGCATTAGATGTCAATGATATTGTCTGAATATTTCCACATAGGTCAACCCTCTGTGAAATGGGCACAAATACAGTTCTCTTCCAGTCGATTGGCCAGGTAATTGTCTTGCAAATTTATTGGCATAAATATGTGAGTGCCTGCAGGTCTGCTACAGATTATTGAAAGATTTCAATTTGTATCTCATCTATTCCCAGTGGCTTGCTCTTTGCTGATGCCTACAATTCACTTGGAGTCCTAGTGTGGCACTGTGGACTAATGTGTCAGACTTCAAAGTCATTTGAATTGCAAGATCGGTGGTTCAAGCTCACCAGCTTCTCCTTGGAAACCCTATACAGGGTTGCTATGGGTTGGAATTGACTCGATGGCACTTAATAACAACAAAAACAACAATTCACTTTGGATTTCTACCTTCAGGATTAATGGCTATTAATTATATGCTACCTGATATGGAGCTGTGGGTTAATGAGCCAGACTGTAAAGGTATTTAAAGTACAAGGTTGGTGGTTCAAGCTCACGAACTGTTCCTCAGAAATCCTATACTGGGTGGCTATGAATCGGAAACGACTTGATGGCACTTAACAACAACAACAACCCTTGAAATGGTGGAACATCGACCATTTCCTTTTGGTACAACGAGTCTGTGTATTCCTTCCATCTTCTTGTGATGCTTTCTGTATCATTCAATAATTTTCCCATAGAATCGTTCAATATCACAAAAGTCTAGGTTTGATATTTTTCTTCAGCTCCCTCAGCTTGAGAATGCTAGGCATGTTCTTCCATTTTGGTTTTCTAACCCTAGGTCTTTGCACATTTTGTCATAATATGTGATTCTGTCTTGTCAAGCTGACCTTTGAAATTTTCTGTTCAGCTCTTATTCCTCCTCGCTTCTTCCATTTGCTTTAGCATCTCTACTCAGGAGAGTAAGTTTCAGAGTCTCTTCTGACATCCAAGTGTGTCTTTTCCCTCTTTCTATTGTTTTTAATTAATTTTTGGTTTCTTCCTGTAGGATGTTCTTGATGTCATCCCATAACTCTTCTGGTTTTTGGTCTTTAATGTCTACTGCATTAAATCTGTTCTTCAGATGATCTCTCAATTCAGATGAGATATATTTAATGTCATATGTTGACTCTTGTGGACTTATTTTAATTTTCTTCAAATTCAGCCTGAACTTGCATATGAGCAATTAATGGTCTGTTCCACAGTCTTCCCCGGCTGTGTTTTGGCTGATGATATGGAGCTTTTCCACAGGCTTTTTCCACTGATGCAGTCAATTTGATTTCTGTGTATTCCATCTGGTGAGGTCCATGCATTTAGTCATCTTATATGTTTTTTAAAAAAAGATATTTGCAAAGCATAAATCATTGGTCTTGCAAAATTCTATCATGTGATCTCTAGTATAATTTCTATCAACAAGACCATATTTTCTAACTAGATACTTTCTCATTGTTTCCATCCTTTGCATTATAATCACCAATAATTATCAATACATCTTGACTGCATGTTTCATCAATTTCAGACGGAAGAAGTTGGTAGAATTCTTCAATTTCATCATCACTGACTTTAGTGGTTGGTGCTTGTATTTGAATAATAGTAGTATTAGCTGGTCATCCTTGTAGGCGTATGGATATTATCCTATCACACACAGTGCTGTTCTTCAAGACAGATCTTATGTGTTCTTTTTGATGATGAATGTGACAACATTCCTCTTTAATTTGTCATTCCTGGAATAGTAAACCTTGTGATTGTCAGATTCAAAATGGTGAATACCAGGCCACTTCATGCCACTAATGCCTAGGATATCGATGTTTTTGAGTTCCGTTTCATTTTTTACAATTTCCAGTTTTCCCAGATTCATACTTCATACATTCCAAGTTCTGATTATTAATTGATGTTCATAGCTCTTTCACTTCATTTTTAATTGTTCTCCCTACACAAATGAAGGTCTCAAGAGCTTATTCCATTCGTGTCATCAGGGTCAACTCTACTTGGAGGAGGCAACTCTTTCTCAGTTACAGTTTGATTGCTTTCTACCTTGAGGCACAGACAGATTGTATCTGACAACAATATGGTGTTGTTCTTCATCATGTGTCAATATTCTGGTCCTTACAGTGTTCCACTGCTATTCATAAGGTTTTCAGTGACTAAATATTGGGAAGTAATCCATCTCTCTTTCTTTCTAATCTGTCTTGGTCTGAAAGCTCAGCTGAAACCTACCCACTATGGGTAAGCTTGCTGGTATTTAAAATAGCCTTGGCATAGCTTTCAGAATCTCAGCAACCAACAAGACACCACAGTACAACAAACTGACAGATGAGTGGTGGAGTGACATGACTAGAGTGAGGTATTCAGAAAAAGGGCAAATTGAGAATGCTTGTCTCTAAAAATCAAGATGTACTTTACCTGTCTAATGTACATAAAATCTTGAAAGTATTTTATGTCAATACATTAAATTTAGTAAGTATATTCTCCCTCAATGAGTGACTGAGAAAATACCATATAGAACATGTATTATTTAAAATATATTGAGATCATAAATATTACAAAGTCTGATTGGATTATATATTGCTAGAGAAAATGACATATATAAAGTATTAGATTTATACTATCTACTTGATTGAAGTGAATATGCATGTCTTTGCATAATATATAAAGTACTTACAAAATATTTCTCAAGTTCTTATTAATTTGGGGTTACTTTTGAAAAATAAGTAAATTTGATTAGACAAATAAAACAGAAAAGGTATATTTCAATTCTAACCTAAAATGCATTTTAATGAAAAGGTTAACGTCTTTGTGGCTAGAATATAATTTTGAAATTGAGACAAAGCATTTGGTATGACTGTGATCAAGCTGTTTTTGAAACCCAGTCAAAATTGATTCTTAGTTTTAATGGCAGGATAATGCTAAAAAAAAAAAAAATTACTCAAACCATTATATAACAAACATTGGGTTTTGAGTTTCTATTGATGACTTTGCTATATAATCTACATTCAGAGATTAATTAATTAATGTCCCAACACTTTGTCTTTGATGAGTAAGGCTGGATTTATCTGTGCCATGGACAGCTTTATGAATAATAAATGGTTTATGAATCCCTTTTTATGTTAAGGTTGTTTCACATATAGTAACCATGAAAAGCATTCTGTGTTGTGTCCAAGGGTCATGAAACACATGCCTGAAGTCAAATTAATAGTTTTGTCTCTCTCAACATTCTTAAGCTCTATAAAGTTTTGCAAAAGTTGTCTCCTCTAATATTTTCTTTCAAAATTGTAGGTTAGCCTACTGATTTTTGTGGAGCACATTTTTTGTTTGTTTGTGAAACATTAAGCTGGAAATTCCCCTCATTTATTAAGTCACACATATCCATAAGGCTTTATAAATCGTTAATGAGCCCATCCCTGGACATTTTTTTCTCAAAACCATATATATATATATATATTTTATGAAAAGATTTAAGAGTAGTCTTCAAATTAAAGAATAAGTAGCTCAAAGATTGTTCTCTGGAAAGTCAATATATTAAGTGTCATGTAGAAGAGTGCTGTATTCAAAACTATTTACTCCATGATCTACCGAACATTTCAAAATAAACATTAGCTGCTGTGAAAAATTGTTCCAAACATCAGACTGCTGAAATACCCAGGATCCACAGCTTCATCAAGTTCTCTTTTTAAAAGATTCAGGGCTTTAACTGGCAAACTACCTGTGCAATGCTTCACAACAAAATGTTTATATTGCATTACAGCTAAAATGTTGCAAAAATAACATTTTCAAATCAAACATTTTGCTTTGACAAAAAGAAATTTTATGCTTGTTAGCCAGTTCTAGTAGGCAGAATAATAGCTCTTTTATGAAGTCCAAAAGGAATATGTTGGTGGCACACTATATTAAGTTTTGGATTGTTAACCACAATGTCTTGATTCAAAATCTCCAATTACTCTATGGGAGAAAGATGAGGCTGACAGTTTCCTAAAAGAATTATAGTCTCAGAAACCCAAAGGAACACTTCTACTCTATCCTACAGAGTCACTATGAACCTAAATCAACTTGACTGTAGTAGGGTTTTGGTTTATGATGCCCAAATTATGTTCCCTGGAATTTATTGATATATTACCTTAGATGTCAAAAAAATGTTTGCATGTCTTTTTAAGTTAAGGAATTTGAGATATGGAGATTATCCTGGATTATCCTGGTGAGCCTGGTATAATAACAAAGGTCCTTATGAACTAAAAAAAAAAAAAAAAGGCAGTAGAATGGTAAGAGTGAATAAGAGAGAAGTATGAAGATATTACACTGTTGACTTTGAACACAGAGTAAGAGACTTTCAGTCAAGGAACAGACAGCCTCTAGAAATTGGGACAAACAAACTGGATTTTCCTTGGAACATCCAGAAAGGAATACAAGTTTGCTAACACTTGGCTTTAGCCAAGCATGAAAATTGCACCAATCATCCCTCCCATGCCCTCTCTGATTCTTATCTGGGTTTAATAATTCATTTCAATGGTAACACAGAATTCAATCACCGTACTCACAATTGTAGCTTTTATTAAGGAAATGAAGAGTTTATAATTCAGAGTCAGAGTGTTCAGGCACAATTCTTCCAATCAGAACAGCCTTTCCTTTGCCTTCCCCACAGTTAGGCCTTTCATTAGCCTTTGGTCCCCACTCAGCAAGCAAGCTTCCTGCCCCAAGTCATCCCTCTTTACTTGCTCCAATGGACTGGGAAGCCCATATCTGTCTTGTGTTCTGTCTCTGGTTCTGCTTCTGCTTCTCCTCTCTTCACCTCTAGTGTCACAGCTTTCTGTCCCTGGATCTAAGAAGTTTAATGCCTAGGGATCTTAGGAGCCAAAGGGTGTGCTCCACTCTTGGCTCTTCGTCTTAGATGGTAGTCAGAGTCCCATTCCTGCTTCTGAGATGATGCATTTTATACACATTAGAGTTTCAAGTTTTCACAAGTATCTCTGTTAATACTTAGAATGGAACCATATAATCCACCAACGTCTACCCCACACTTTCTTTTACTCAGACTCATCAAGAAACCACATTGTTTGGTAGGAATATGGCTATCAGAGACTGTCAATAATTATTTTCACTTCACCCAGTAAGACTATTTTAGTTTTCTGTACTTTTTCACTGTAACTTAATAAATTTGTCTCACTTTAAGCCACTAAGTTTCTGGTAACTTGCTGTAGTAGCAACCTAAAATGAATATACCAACTTTTACTTTTGTTAACTTTTGCAAATGTCATAATTTACAATTAAAATTTTAAAAATTTATAACCACACTACGTTGGTTGCCTACTTAAAATCCCATCTAGAAATTATTTTAGATAAAAAAGATGATAATAATTTTGAAAAGCTAACAATAAACAGTGGCAGTTATGAAGTATTTTCTACTACTAAAGAACACAGTGTCTCCATAACATAAAGTCATATGCTATGTGTATTAATCTGTTTCACCTTTCGATTTATAATTTTTAAAATAAGCATAAGTAAATAGAATAAAAAATAACAGATATTTAAACAAGGGGCCTTCAAAAAGATCATGAAAAAAATCCATTGATGTTTAGTTCTATATTCCCAGTAATTATTTGAAGCCCTTTCATATATATGTGTATCTATATAATCGGGAATTTTTTTGAGATTGCATGAACAATGATAGCCATCTGGGGCAGAAAGTTAGTCCATGATGCATAACACATATACAAAGAAGGAATGTTAACCCCAGAAATTTTATGTGTGATGAACTTCATACCTATTACTAAAACCCAGAATTTCTTCCACTTAGTCCTTGCTTACTATAATTTTACACTTTTCAGCTACAAATGCTCTCATTTTTCTTTGAGACTGAATGCAATACTAGATGAAAATATATTCTAAGTGAATTGCTTAGTTTTTCATGGCAGAAAGTATACTGATATCAATATCTATCTACACTTTCATATTACAAGTACAAGGCCCATGGAGAAAGAGGAACTAAAGACCAAAATTGCTGGAAAACGTGAAAAAGCAGAACACTTGGTAGTGCACTAACAACTTTTGTACATTTCATCCACAAAGGTGCTAATCCTACAGTTTTTGCTTTGGCAAAGGGCCCACTTATACAAGGTGAATTTTGCTTCAAAAGTCTGCTATTTCAGCAATAACTAAGTTTTTAAATAGTTGAAACATATGCTGCGGCATAGTTGTTATTTAGCAATGTCAGCATATAAATCAAATCAACAACCAACAAGGGACTAAAAATCATCTGTTTCAAGAAAGATGCCTTGTTGTTCAATTGTAATTATAATCAAATAATTAATCATGATTGCAATCAAATTAAATCATAATTACTCATAACAAAATTCAGAGTTGTATAATTTGATATATGTTTAATCATAAATACAAGAAAATGATTCTTTGGAGAAATCCAGAATATGATGTTTTATACAAAGTAATATTTTTCCAATTAGATTGTGATTTCTCACAGTACTCATGATAATAAGGGCAATATATACACTTCTTTGAACACTTGCTGAATTCCAAGTGCTGATTTAGGAACACTTTTTCATTGCCAAAGCTATTTAAAGTCCCTTTGTCTGTCTGTCTGTCTGTCTGTCTGTGTGTACTTCAAAAATTTCCATTATAATTCCATTTTCCATGTATCTTTTGAAAAAAAAAAAAATATATATATATATATATATACACATACACACACATATGTTTTTTGTTGTTGCTGTTGTTAAGTGCACTTTGGAGTCAATTGTGACTCACAGCAACTCTAAATAGGATTACTGATGAGAAATTGGTAAGTTTGAACTGCTGACCCTGTGGTTAGCTGTTCAGAGCTCACCTTATAGTGTTACATCAGGCATCCATATATATGTATGTCTCTGGGTGTGTGTGTGTTCATACTAAGTCCTGTTGAGTTGGTTATGACTCAAAGCAACCATGTATAGGGTTTCCAAGGAGTGACTGGTAGATTTGAACTGCCATTCTTGTGATTAGCGGTTTGTGCTTATCCTACAGTGTCATACCAGGAATCCGTGAGTGTGTGTGTGTGTGTGTGTGTGTGTGTGTGTGTGTGTGTGTGTACCAGTTGTCGCCAAGTGAATTCAGACTCTTAGTCAACTTATAAGACAGACTAAACTGTAATCACTGATAAAAGCAGACTTCATCTTTCTCCCATGGCATTGCTGGTGAGTTCAACTGTCAGATTTTTCCATTAGCAGCTAAGTACCTACCAACTGCAACACCAGAGCTTTCATTTTCTTAATCTAACTATATATTATTTTCATAGATTTATTCATCCAAAAGGCAAATACATTTTAAATATCTACTAAGTTCCAAGCCGTTTGTATAGTCAATAAAGCACAGGCAACCATCTTTCTGATATTCTCTGCTTTCAGCCAACATCAATCAGACATTAGCAATGATATCCTTCTTTCCATGGCCTTCATTCCATGCCCTCTTCTGAATCTGGTTTGAACGTCTGGAAGTTCTCTGTCAATCATCTACCAATAGTTAAGAAACCAAACAATGTATTGCTTTAGGCAAATCTGCTGCACAAGACCTTTTTAAAGTCTTGAAGAGCAAAGATGTCAGCTTGAGGACTCAGGTGTGCCTGACCCAAGTCATGGTATTTTCAATAACCTCATATGCATGTGAAAGCAGGACAATAAGGAAGACCATAGAAGAATTGATGCTTTTGAGTTATGGTGTTGGAGGAGAATATTGAAAGTGCCATGGGCTGCCAAAAGAATCAATAGATCCATTTTGGAAGAAATGCAGCCAGAGTGCTCCTTGGAGGCCAAGATGACCAAACTTTGCCTCTCATACTTCGGACATATTGTCAGGAGGGACCAGTTGCTGGAGAAGGATATCATGTTGATAAGGTTGAGGGTCAGAGAGAAAGAGTAAGACCCTCAACGAGATGGATTGGCAAAGTGGCAGCATCAATGGACTCAAGTGTGGCAACAGAAGTGAGGTTGGCCCAGGATCAGGCAGTGTTTCGTTCTGCTGTGCATAAGGTCGCTATGAGTCGGCACCAACTTGATGGCACCTAACAACAACAAGTTCCAAGCCCTATGCAATGAACAAGGAGTTGCACAATAATTTCTTTAATAGAGGTCTAGAGGAATTAAGAAAATGACTAAATTTTCACAAATAGTAAAATAATCTAGTAATAAAGCAAAGAAGCTACCCTTCTAGGAAATGGATATTATTTTGCTTTACTAATGATTTCTGTCTTTAATACATTCTTGACTTCAGAGACCAAAGCAATCTACCAAACATTTGATTATACTTTGTAGTTGTTGCTAGGTGCCCTTGAGTCAGTTGCAACTCATAGCAGCCTATGTACAACATAAAGAAACACTGCCCAGTCCAGCATCATCCATACAGTTGTTATGTTTGAGTGCATTGTAGTTGCCACTGTGTCAATTCATCTCCTTGAGGGTCTGCCTCTTTTTCTACACTTTACCAAACATGATGTCCTTCTCCAGGTAATGGTCCTTCTTGACAACATATTAAAAGTACAAGAAATGAAGTATGTCCATCTTCTACTCCAAGGAGTAATCTGGCTGTAAATCTATACCAAAACAGATTTGTTTGTTCTGACAGTTCATGGTAGATTCAATATTCTTCATTAACAACATAATTCAAATATAGCAACTCTTCTCAGGACATTCTTATTTATATATATTAATCCACTGAAAACACCATAACTTGGGTCAAGTACACCTTAGTTCTCAAAATGATATCTTCTAGTATTATGTTTTCAGAAAGATGCATCTGACATCAGCACTCACATCGATAGTTTCAAGTCCTCTTCTGAGTCTGGCAGCTCCTTGTTGATGAACTGCTGTGACTATATTTTTTATTTATTTCAGGAAAATTATACTTGCATGTGATATTAGTGATATTTCTCAATTATTTTTACATTGGATGGAGCTCCTTATTGGTTGATTTTTCTCATTCTCTTGGCTCACCTTTCTTTGGGATGAGCACAAATATGGATCTCTTCCAATCAGTTATCCATGCAGCTGTCTTACAAATTTCTTGGTATAGAAGAGCGAGTGTCTCACACACTGCATCAGTTTGTTGAAACATTTCATTTTATATTCCATAAGTTGTTGAAGCCTTGTTTTTGGCCAATGCCTTCAGTGCAGTTTGTACTTCTTCCTTCAGTATAATTGATTCTTGATCATATGCTACCGCTTTAAATGGTTGAATGTTGACTAATTTTGGAGAGACAGTTACTCACTATATTCCTTCCAATTTGTTTTGATCCTTCCTGCATCATTCAATACTTTGCCCATAGAATTACTTGCATATGTTGTTGTGGTTAAGCACCATCGAGTCAGTTCTGACTCATAGCGACCCTGGATATAGTTTCCAAGGAGTGGCTGATGGATTTGAACAGCCTACTTTGTGGTCCAGTGCTTTATGCTGCAGCACCACACCAGGAGCCCTTGCCTATATCCCACTTAAGTTTAAAGACTATCTCAAGCTTAAAGATATATTGGACAGGAATGACCAAAAACTTGAGGAGTTGTGAGATGACATCAATTATATTATACATTAAAAAGACAAGAAAAAACAAAACGGACGTCACAATATACTTTAAAATTTACTCTGAATGTAGAGAAGCTATAGCTACTGGAAGAAATGATGTAGCAAAAGATATGGACAGAAATTTTCAAAGGGCAACTTGAGAAGACAAAGCATTATAATGAAAACTTGACAATGCTAGCTGTACTCAACCACCTGTAGTGGCTTTTTACCTACCTAATGTTGTTGAGGTTGGCCCAGGATTGGACATTTTTTCCTTCTACTGTGCATAAGATCGCTATGAGTCAGTGCCGACTCGATGGCACCTAACAACAACAATGTTGTTAATTGGTGCCTAGTTGGTTCTGACTAATTGAAACCCTATATTGGATTTCTGAGGAGCAGCTGGTGAGTGTGAACCACCTAATTTTGTGGTTCAAATGACATTTTAGTCCAGTGCTTACCCTACAGTGCCACACCAGGGACTCCAAGCCTACATCCCCTGGTATATCTTGGTAGCCTTCCTTCCAAGTACTAACCAAACGCAACCATGCTGAGCTTCCAAGATAAGAGAGATCAGGCACATTCAGGATGATGTGGCTATAGTTGTTAGGTGCAGCCAAGTCTGTTCCGACTTCATAGTGACTATATGCACAACAGAACTACACATTGCTCAAACATATGCCGCCCCCACAATTGTTATGTTTGAGCCCTCTATTGCTGCCACTATGTGAAGGAATCTTATTGGGAGTCTTCTTGTTTTTCATTGACCCTTGACTTAATCCAAAAATGATGTCTTTCTCCAAGGACTGTTACATTCTGACAATATAGCCAAAGAAAAAGAGACCAAAAATTGCTATTTTGCTTCTAAGTAGTAATCTGTCAGTTCTCATAACAAAACAGATTTGTTTGTTTTCTGTCAGTGTACAGTGCTTTCAATATTCTTTGTCAATACCATAATCCAAATGTTTGAATGCATTTATTATTCTTAAATTCTCCTTATCTGTAGTCCAACTTTCACATGCAAATGAGAATATTGAAAATTCTATGGCTTGGTTCAGGCTCATGTCAATATTGAAACCGACATCTTTGCTATTTAACAATTTAAAAGGAACTTTTGCAGCATATTACTCAATGCAGTACATCATTTGATTTCTTGACAGCTGCTTTCATGAACGTTGATTGTGGATCCAAGCAAAATTAAATCTTGGGCAACTTAAGTCTTTTCTAGATTTATCACGCTGTTATTTATTGTTTCATTTGTGAGGATTTTCATTTACTTTACACCAAAGTGCAATCCACACTGAAGGTTGTATTCTTTTATCTTCACCAGTAAATACTATTTATTTGCTTCCATAAAGCAGGTTGATTTACATCTGCATATTGCAGGTTGTTAGTGTATCTTCCTCTAATCCTGATTTGTGTGCTGAATATTTTGTCATATTTTAAATCTCAGTTAAAAGACTGAACATGGCATACTGCTCTCATCAATATACAGTTTATCAATATTCAATTCTCTCAAAGCACCCTGTTCTTTCTGCTTACAGTTTAGCATGCTTTGTATACAGTTTATCCACCACTCTTCTGTCAGTATGCTGTACCGTGGGAGGTTGCATATTTCTGGAAATCTAGAAGTTTGCCACAAGTACATTGAATCCAGCAGGGTCACTCATGGTAGACAGGTTTCAGTGGTGCTTCCAGACTAAGATAGATTAGGATGGAGAGACTAACTACTTTTGAATGTTTAGTCACTGAAAACATTATGAATGCAGTATAACATTGTCAGATACAATGCCAGAGTATGAAAACATTATGAATAGTACCAGAATATTATCAGGCATAGTGCCATGAGACCCTCAGGCTAGAAGGCACGCAGAATATGACTGGGGAAGAGCTTCCTCTTTAAAATAGAGTTGACCATGATGACCTAAATAGAGTAAAAAATATAGGACCTTCATTTATTGATGGGGAAAAACTCAAGATGAAAAGAAACAAATGCAAGCATCCTTTAATAACTGGAACAAAGAAAGTACAAAGTATGAATCTAGGTAACTTAGAAGTTGTCAAAAGTGAAATCAAACATATAAAGCTCAATATCCTAGGCACTAGTGAACTGAAATGAACTGGTACTGGTCATTTTGAATCTGAAAGTCATATGCTTTACTATGCCAAGAATGACAAATGCAAGAGGAATGGCATAGCATTCATCATCAAAAAGACATTTCAAGATTTATCTTGAAGTACAATGCTGTCTGTGATAATATACTATACATACACATAAAAGGAAGATTAGTTAATACCACCATTATTCAAATTTACACACCAACCACGAAAGCCAGTAATGATGAAACTGAAGAATTCTACCATCTTCTTCAGTCTGAAACTGATCAAACAAACAGTTAAGATGTATTGATAATTACTAGTGATTAGAATGTAAATGGAAACAGAGAAACGCCAGTAGCTGGAAAACATGATTTTAGTGATGGAAACAATGCATGATGTCCTTCTCTAAGGACTGATCCTTCCTGATAATATGACCGAAGTATGAGGTTACATCTTGCCATCCAGGCTTCTAAGGAGCATTCTGGCTGCACTCCTTCCAAGACAGATTTGCCTGGTCTTCTGACAGTCTACTGTACTTTAAATATTCTTCTCCAACACTACAATTCAGATGCATTCATTCTTCTATTATCTTCCTTATTCATTGTACAACTTTATCACGCTTATAAGGCTACTGAAAAGGCCATGGCTTGGGCCAGGTGCACCTTATTACCCAAACTGATATCTTTATTCTTGAACACTTTCAACCATTGTATTGAAGCAGATTTACCAAATGGAATATGACCTATGATTTCTAGGCTGCTGCTTCCATGAGTTTTGATTGTAGATTCAAGCAAAATGAAGCATTCCATAACTTCAAGTTTTTCTCCATTTTCATTTATCATGAAACTATTAATTAGTGCAGTTGTAAGTATTTTCATTTTCAGTGCAATCAATACTAAAAAACAGGAGGGTGCAGGGCCCAGCAGTGTTTCATTCTCTTCTAGATAGGGTGCTATTAGTCAGAATGGGCTCAAAACCACCTAATAACACAAAGAACAACAAACAGAATATTTAATATGATTTATTTCCTACTGCTTTGAAATTTTAATTGCTTTCAATTACTGTGTAATTTTATCCTCTACATTGTAGTATTTTTGTTTCTTTACAATCTGGTTAAATGAATGCCATAAATGTACTCTTTCTACATGTTTTGCTTGAAGTTTCATGTTAAAATTTTTCTGAGACCCCAAGATAAAATTAATCTTCCATCTTCTGGGCCTAGCATCATTTTGAACAAATTTCTGTGTTAATATTTTAAAGATCATAACGCAAGTGCTTGTATTATATATCTGATAGTCTGCTATACCAGGAAACTCTTCAAAGTAAGTTTATGATTCAATCATTTATAATATTCCAGAATCTTACTTAGTGCCTAAATAACAACAACAAATGTTATTGTTATTTAGTGAGAGGTTAAATGAAAAACAATGGAAATTGAACCTTAAAAAAACTTTATTAATATTAATACTTATTAAAAATATTTTTAAATTCAGTTTTAAAAACAAAACAAAACAAAAACACTTTATCCTTAAAACTCTAAACCATCTGTAAATTTTTGAAGCAATGAAACTGACTTCTCTTGGATATACATTAACATTTTTGTCAGTTTCCTATATCGTTGCTAATTCATTTTTTATTCTACTACTGCTCATTTTCCCTATTACTTTTCTAAGCATAGAGAAAGTTAAAATATAATTCAATAAGTAGCTTGACTATTAAAATATACTGTCATAAACTTGTCAACTGGCATATTTGTTTTGTTTACCTTTATGCAAAGCATTATGATGCATTATTTATAGTGCTTTTTCAATCCCATGTATTAAAGTCAATTAAAACAAAAGAAGGAATAATGTTTTGCAGCTTTTTTTAACCCTAGGACCTTCTAGGAAAGGGAACAAGATGAGTTTTGGTATTTATGAAGTGTGTTGTCTGTTAGGGCTCTTAACTGAGGCTAATACAACCTTTCACACATCTTAATTAGATTTGATATTTTATTTGTCTTCATTAGCAGACAAATAAAATTTTAATTAAAAAAGAGCATTACATTGCTGGATTATTAAAAAAAAAAAAAACTTTCCATTACCTAATTTTTTTGAACAAGACATAATTATAAATGATAAATTCCTCAGGGCATTAATCTAACCGATTAAATAATACACTATTATGGGGAAAAGAAAAACATTTCAAATAGTTTTAATTAAGATATTTTCTAATTTTATACTAATAAAAGAAAGACTTTGTGTTAAAATCTAAAATTCTTAAAATAGTTCTTAAAGTCAGATGAAACCTAGATTACGTTGCATGGCTTTTATAAAAAACCATATCTACAGCCACAAGTATTTGGTAAATTAACAATAACCAAAGCAATATGTGAGTGATTATATGAATATGTTATAGGCCTAAAATACATTAGTATTCATGGGCATGAATTGTTGTTATTGTTGTTGTTAAGTGCCATCAAGTTGGTTCTGACCTATGGCTACCCTGTGTAGGGTTTCCAAGGAGCAGCTGGTGAATTAGAACTGCCGACCTTGAAGTTCAAACCAACATTGCAGTCCAGCACATTAACCCATAGTGCCACACCATGCTCCATTGGTATGAATATTCAGGTAAATATCCATGCACAGATAAATGTATTTACAAGCACATATACATACAGACATGTGTGTGCATGCATGTATATCCACATAGGGAACACAGTTATGGCTACCTCCCAGACATAACAAAGCACCTCAGAAGATTTACATTTTGGATTTGAAGATTTAGGATCAGAGTTTTGTGGGACAACTCAGTTAATTGGTATAATATAGCTTATACAATGAAGGTACTGTATGAAAATATAATGAGTAGTATTTGTTGTTGTTGTTAGGTGTCATTGAGTCAGTACTGACCCATAGTGCCCTTATGCACAGCAGAAGGAAACACTGCCATTCCTGGGCCAACCTCACTACTGTTGTCATGCTTGAGTCCATCTAAGCTGTCACTTGGCCAATCCATCTTGTTAGGGGTCTTCTTCTTTTTCTCTGACCCTCCACCTTACCAAACATGATCTCCTTCTCCAGTGACTGGTCCCTCCTGACAATATATAGGGTCTTAAAACCTTGTGAGGAACCATCTAAAATGCAACTACTGTTGAATGTTAGGAAGGAAACCTAACATTCAAAGAAAATAGTCTACAGAGCTAATAGTCTTTACAAACCACATCATCTACCCTAAGACAAGAACTAGATGGTACCTACTGACCACAGAAGATAGACCCTGCTTGAATGGAAGAAGAATGTGAAATAGAACTCAAATTCTTAAAAAAAAAGTGCAGACTCACTGGAAAAGTTGAGACTTGAGGACTCCCTGAAATAATTGCCCTGAAATATTCTATAAATCTGAAACCTGAAATTATCCCTTTAGGTCACCTTTAACTGAATAATAGATTGACTCATAAATAATGATATCACTATGAGTAATGAGCTCTTTTAAAAAAATCATCTATGTGAGATTAAATGGTCAAAAAACATTTTAAAGCAAAAATTACTATAAATGTAAGGAAGCAGGGGAAGTAGAATACAAGAAATGGATAAGAATGGAATGAATGAAAATATGGACACATTATGAAAAAATGTAACTAATATCATTGAGGTGCTGTGGGTTAATGTGCTGGACTGCATGATTGGTTTGAGCCATAAGGTTAGTGGTTCAAGCTCACCAGCTGCTCCTTGGAAACCCTATACAGGGTCACTATGAGTTAGAACCAATTCAAAAGCATATTACAACAGCAATATCATTGAATTGTTGGTAAAGTGGAGGGTCAGGGAAATAGAAGAAGACCCCCCCCCCCCAAATAAGATGGAGCAAAACAGGCAATGTTTTGCTCTGTTGTGCATAGGGTTGGTATGAGTAAGCGCTAACTTGATGTCACCTAGCAACCGTATCATGGAATAATTTGTGTAGAATCTGTGAAATGGGAATTCAAGATGCTGTGTGAGTTTTCCTCATAAACACAACACTATTTTAAAAATAATAATTTGAATTGCCTCCATCCCCCAAAGAAGTACTTAGTAGCCTTGTGAATTCCCTAAAATAGCACTGCAGTTTCATCTTTTCCATGATAGAATTATTTCAGCTGGAGATATGCACATTAGTTAAATTAAGAAAAGAGTTGATATTTTTAGCAGAGGGCCAAAAAGCAATGAAAAAAAAAATGCACACAGTATTCTAAGCAGAAATCTTTACTAGAGCAATCAGCTAAATTCTGGCTTTATTTTGTGTTTGTTTCCTTGCTTTGTGCTAGTATTATTAAGTCACTAGGGCAGAAATGCCTGCAACTCACCAGTATTGTTTAAAGCAGAGACTGAAATTAATGTTTCAGTTGTCACAAGTTTCCACGGGGTTAATTGAAGCTTTAATGCAGTTTGAGAACTCTGGGAAAAGTGTAGGTTGCACCTCAGAGTGTTCTCTCTCAGGAAGTAAGGGAACATGATTGTTTATAATGATTGAGAAATAGTCCTGAAAGGCATTATTAATCCCCTAACCCAATTGGTCTGTCTAGAAGTTCAGACAGGCAATGAATGTAGACAGCGATAGCTGAAGTATGGAAGATATAGATTCAAACAATTAAGGAAAAGGAAAGGGCGGGGGGCATGTTATTGTTTGCTGTAGCTTACAAATCATTAATTCCACAAAGCATGGATTTGGGCTACAAGTGATATTAATCTAAAACATAAATTTTGTCATAGTTCTAAATTCTTGTCATAGTTCTAAATTTTCTGAACACATTTATCATGTTTATACTTATTCATTCAATGTGTCTGGAATTTATTTGAGATGACTGAGAGATTTCTGAGCCATAATTTACATATTGGTTATACCAAAGATTCTGAAATGAATTTTGTTGTTTAAAAGCTATATGCTAGTAAACTTAAATAATATGACAAATAGGTATGCATGATTGTATTTTAACCCAACAGTATTTCAAAAGATTATTTACAAAAGGTATATAAAAACAACAAAAAAACAAACTCATTGCCACTGAGCCAATTATGATTCAAAGCAACCCTATGTAGAGTTTCTAAGAGTATAAATCTTTATGGGAGCAGACACCCTCATCTTTCTCCCAGAGAATGACTGGTAGGTTTGAACTCCTGACCTTGTAGTTAGCAGTCCAGTGCTTACCATACAGTGCCACTAGAGTGCCTTTAAAAGATCTGTAGGAGAGAGTATTTTACCAATATTATTGATATTAAATAGTGATTTCTCTGGATCTAGGAAGTATATTAGACATAAAACGAATTAGTCAAGATGCATAATTTTAAAATGCTGATATATTCTGATTTGGAAGACTTGTCATACCCATAAAGTAATATACAATATGCTCAGTGTGTTGTTGATTTCATTGTGCCTCCTGAAAATATGTGTTGTAAATTTTAACTCTATGCATGTTGTTATAATCTTATTTGAAAATAAGCTGTATTTGTTATGTTAATAAGATCAAATTAGTATAGCATGTTAAGACAATCTTTTTGGTGATATAAAAGAGATTAAAAAAGAAAGCACATAAGAAGAGACAGAGGAAGAAAGAAACTAAGTCAAATATAGATTGCCCAGGAGCTAAACTCAAACAGATGAGAATCTTCCCCTAAAGTCAAAAGAGAGAAAGCCTTTCCTGGGATTGACGATCTAAATTCAGACTTCCAGACTACTGTTGTTGTTGTTGTATCTGTTGTTAAAGCCAAATACTCTTGGTGTTTCTGTTACAGCAACACTAGATAACTGAGACAGAATTTGGTACCAGGAGTGGGATGTGGCTGTAATAGAGATCTAAACCGTGGAAGTAGTTTTGAAACTGAATAATTCATAGTGGTTGAAAAACTTCCTGGTGGTACAGGATAAGCACTGGACTGGTACCGGAAGGTCAATGGCTCAAACCCACAAAGTCAGAATCTACAGGATGTCACTTAACAACAAACAGTAATAGTAAAAGCTTACATTGCCTTGGGGAGATTTTAAATAGAATTATGGACCTCAAAGGCAATTTTAGTGATGGCTCATAAAGAAGTGAGAAGAGCTATGGAGAAAGACTTCATGTCTTACAAAATACATATGATGCCAGCTCTTGCTGGAAATACAGAGGTAAATGTGCTCTGCTGAGGCTATAAAAGAAAATGATGACTATGTAATTGGAAATGGGGAAAGAATGATGCTTTTTATCCAGTAGCAAAGAACTTGCTTGAATTATGTTCAAATATTTGGTGGAAAGTAGAGCTTGTAGGTGATGAACTTAGATATATTACTGATAAGATTTCTAAAAAAGAACTTAAGGGGGCTCTGTGGTTTCTCTTGTTGATTATAGTAAAATGGAGGAGAAAAGAGACAGGCTTAAAAGCTTACCTGTGCAAACATGAAAACAACTTAAAAATTTGGAAAAGTCTGTTTTACACTCCAATGACTTATGTTCTAGAATGTTCAGGAAGGGTGTAGCTACACAATAACTTGTTAAAAGGTTAAGATTTTGATACATGGTTTTAACCAACTAATACAGCAGAAAGCCGATCCGTTTAGGCTGAAGGAAAAGAGAAAGAACAAAAGCAAAGACTATTGTCTGCCTCTGAAAATTCTATAGACAGGAAAGAGGTCTGAAAACCTAAATCTGTGTCCTCCAAGAAGAGAAAAGAACCATTCCTGGAGCTGTTCAGAGATCGCACAAACTGCCACATGAGAAGCAGGGCCTTGGTTTCTACTGATTGGGGCCCAGTCTCCCACTTCTCAAAGATGCATTGAAAGTAAATTGCGAGGATACTAAGCTGCTGTATGCATTCTCCATTTGTGAACCACACAGCCTCTCCTTGTGCCATTTGAATACCTGTTTCTTGATCCATGTACAAGTTACATGTAAACACGATAATGAAGTGTTCTGGAGCTCACATTTTTCATAATGCTTTCTGTAATGCGTCACAATTCATATAGTCTAATGTTTCACATAGTTGATAATACACAGCTGAACACCTTTCTGATATTCTGCTTTTTCAGCCAAGGTCCATCTAACATCAGTAATGACACATTCGATGCACATTCTCTTTTGTGTTTGACTTTTATTTCTGGCAATTCTCTGTTGATGAATAGGTGCATTCATTTTTGATGCTTTTTCAGAAAAATTATTCTACTGTGTGATATTAACAATATGTTGTTGTTCTTGAGTGCCTTCAAGTCAGTTCTGACTCAGAGGGACCCTACACAGGGTTTCAGAGGAGCAGCTGGTGAGTTTGAATGACCAACCTTGCAGTTCAAATGGACTTGCCGTCAAGTGTTTACCTTACAGTGCCAATATAGTTTGACTGTTAATGTTGCTGTTAGGTACAGTTCAGCTGCCGTTGGCTCATAGTAACCCTAAGTACAGCAGAATGAAACACTTTCTGGTCCTGCACCATCCTCCCAGTTGTTGTTGAGTTTAGTTCTTTTATTTCGCTCATAGCATCAATCCAGCTTTTTTAGTGTCTTCCTTTTTAAGGTGACCCTCAAGTTTAGTAAGCATGACATCCTATTCCAGGGACTGGTTACTACTGATATTACATCGAAAGTATCTGAGGGGATGTATCTTGCTTCTAAGAATCACCCTTACTACTAATAATACAGAATTGTTAGTTATTTTGATAGTCCATGGTACTTCCAATATTCTTTGCCAACATCATAATTCAAATGGATAAATTATTATTTTGTCTTCCTTATTCATAATCCAGTTTTTACATGCATATGAGGCAATAGAAAACACCATGACTTGAGTCAGAAGCATCTTAGTCCTCAAAGTGACACCTTTGCTTTTCAAAATATAAAAGTAGTCTTGTGCAAAAGATTTGCCCAAGGCAATATATTGCTTGATTTCTAGATTGCTGCTTTCATGAGTATTGATTATGGATCCAAGTACAAGGAAATTCCTAACAACTTCAATCTTTTCGTTGTTTTTTATGTTTTTATTATTTATGCAGTTATGAGGACCTTTTTTCCCTTAACATTGAGTTGTAATACATACTGAAGGCAATATTCTTTATATCATCAGCAGCAAGTACTTCAAGTCCTTTTCAATTTCAGCAAGCTAGGTTGTGTCATTTGCATATCATGGGTTATTAATGAGCCTTTATCCAATCTTGATGACACATTCTTCCTCCATAGCTGAGCTTCAAAATTATTTGTTCAGCATATAGATTATATAAATATGGTGAAAGAATATAACCCTGATGCTTATTTCACCTGTTGTTAAAATATTCAGTATCCCCTTGTGCTGTTTGAATGGCTGCCTCTTGTTCTAAATGCAAGTTCTGCGTGAGTACAATGAAGTATTCTGAAATTCCCATTCTTCAAAATTTTATCCATATCTTATTATGATCCACACATACTCAAATGCCTTTGTATAGTCCATAAAATGCGAATACACATCTTTTTGGCCTTCACTGCTTTCAGCCAAGAGCCATATGACATAAGCAATGATATTACTCTTTCCACAAACTCTTCTGAATCCTGCTTGAATTTCTGGTAGCTCTCAGTTAATGTGTTGCTGGAACAATTTTGTAAGTACCTTCAAGACAACTTTACTTGCTTGTGATATTAGCAATATTGTTAAATAATTTCCATGTTCTATTGGATTACATTTTATTGGAATGGACACAAATGTGAATTTTTTTCTGCCTGTTGATTAGGAAGTAGCTGACTTCCTAGTTCATTGTGTTGTTGTTTTTAGGAGCCATTGAGTTAGCTCTGACTCATAGCATCTCTATGCACTAGAGAATGAAGCACTGCCAGGTTCTTCTCCATTCTCACAATTGTTGTTTCAATTGAACACACTGCTGTTGCCACTGTGCCAATCCATCTCATTGGGGGTGTACTTCTCTTAGGACTGGTACCTTCTGATAATATGTTTGAAGTATGAGAGATGAAGTCTCCTCACACTGGCTTCTAAGGAGCATTCTAGTTGTACTTCTTCCAACACAAATTACTTTGTTCTTCTGACAGTCCATGGTACTTTCGGTATTCTTCTCCAACACCATAACTCAAATGCATCACTTCTTCTAGTGTCTTCCTTATTCACATGCATATGAGGCTATTAAAAATATCAAAGTCTCTGTTCAGGTGCACCACAGCTGTCAAACTGATAAGTTTGCTCTTCAACACTTTGAAGAGATCTTGTGCAGCAGATTTGCCTAGTGCAATCCATAATTTTATTTATTGATTGCTACTTCCACAAGTGTTGATTGTAGATCCAAGCAAAATGAAGTCTTTGACAATTTATGTTTTTTCTCCATTTATCACGATGCTATTTATTGATTCCGTGGTGAGGATTTTTGTTTTCTTAAAAATGAGGTGCAATCCACAGAGAAGGCTGTGGTCTTTGACCTTCACCAGTAAGTATTTTAAGTCAGCTTCACTTTCAGAAACAAGATTGTATCATCTGCATATGTCAGATGAGTCTTCCTCCAATGTTGATGCCAAGTTCTTCATATAATCCAACTTCTCAGATTTTTTTGCTCAGCATGCAGATTGAATAAGTATGATAAAGGAATACAGTGCTGGAAAACACAATTTTTGATATTCAATGCATGCCATATCCCTTTGTTCTGTTCAACTAACTACCTCTTGGTCTATGTACTTGTTCTTCATGAGCACAATCAAGTGTTCCAAATTCCTTGGCATGGACTATTATATTAAGTGCTTCCAAATCTGTACTAATTTGTTGAAAATTTTCAATTGGCATTCCATCAATTCCTGGAACCCTGTTGTTCACTAATGCCTACAGTGCTTCTTGGACCTTATTCTTCAATCCTGTTGGTTCTTGATCATATGCTACCTCTTGCAGTGGTTTAACATTGACCAATTCTTTTAGTACAATGATTCTGTATATTCCTTCCATTTTCTTTGAATGCTTCTTGCATCATTCAGTACTTGGGAAATAGAATCCTTCACTATTTCATATTGAGGCTTGATTTTTCTTCATTTATTTCAGCTTGAGAAATGTTCTTCTCTTTTTGTTTTCTAATCTAGGTGCCTGCACATTTCATTATAATATTTTATTTAATCTTGTAAAGCTATCTTTTGAAATTTTAGCTAATCTGCATTCAAAAGCAAGTTTCAGAAGCTCTTCAGAAATCCACTTTGGCCTTTTCTTTCTTTCCTGTCTTTTAAATGACCATTTACTTTCTTTATGTATGGTGGGTTTCATGGCATCCCATAACTCCTCTGTTCTTTGGTAGTCAGTGTTCAAAGCATCAAATCTATTTTTGTGGTGGTATGAAAATACTCAACATCCTATTTTGACTCTCATGTACGTGTCTTAATTTTATACAGCGTCATTCTGAATTTGCATTTGTGCAATTGATAGTTTTTTTTCCACAGTAGACTCCTAGCCTTATTTTGGCTGATTATTTTCTGGTCTTAGTCTTTGTAACTCCCACCAAACTTTATTTTCTTAATTTGTTTGAGTAAGAGAAGGTGGGGAAGGAAGGTAATGGACTAAATGATTCTGATATTCCTTATTGTTATAGGATAATTGTGAAAACTTGGAACTCTAACCTGAGCATAAAAAAGAACTTATTCAGAATCAGGAGAGGAGATCACACTACCATCAAATAAGAGCCAGGCATGTAATATGTCCTTTGAACTCTAAGATTTCGGAGGTTTACCTATACTTTGTTACTATGCAAAGATTTTTCAATTGTGTGAATCATGATAAATTATGAACAACATTGCAAAGCATGAGTATTCTGGAACACTTAATTGTGCTCATAAGAAACTTGTACATTAAAAAAAAAAAAAAAGAAAAGAAAAGAAACCTGTACATAGACCAAGAGACTGTTGTTCAAATAGAATAAGGAAACACCAAATGGTCCAAAGTTAGGAAACGTTGTATTCTTTCACCATACTGATTCAATCTATATACTGAGCAAATAATTTGAGAAACTGGATTATGTGAAGAATATTGTTGCAGATGATTGCAACCTAGTTTGTTGCAAATGAAGAGAAAGTTAGAAGACTTACGCTCTGCCTTCAGTATGGGTTGCATCTCAATGTAAAGAAAACAAAATTCCCACCACTGGACCAATAAACAACATCCATATGAAAGCAGGAAAAATTAACATTGTCAAAGACTTCATTTTGCACAGATCAACCATCAACATTTATGGAAGCAGCAGTAAAGAAAGCAAACAACGTATTGCATTAGGCAAATCTGCTGCACAAGACCTCTTTAAAGTGCTAAAGAGCAAAGATGTCAGTTTCAGGACCAAAGTGTGCCTGACTCAAACCATTGTATTTTCAATAACCTCATATGCATGTGAAAGTTGGATAGCAAATAAGGAGACCATAGAAGAATTGATGCATTTGAGCTCTGGGCTGCCAAAAGTATAACCAGAATGATCCTTAGAAGCCAAGCATGGCCAGACTTCGTCTTTCATACTTCAGATACATTATCAGGAGGGATCAGTCCTTTGAGAAGGATATCACGTTTTGTAAAGTGGAGGGTTGGAGAAGGAGAGGAAGACATGCAATGAGATGGATTGTCACGGTGGCAACAGCAATGGACTTGGCCTTAGCAATGATTGTGAAGTTGGTGCTGGACTGAGCAATGTTTCATTCTGTTGTGTATAGGGTCACTATGAGTAGGTGCTGACTCAATGGCACTTAGTAATATATATATAAATATATCTTTGTAACATTGTCCAGGCAGAGAGAGGCATTGATATGAACATGAATGAGGTGAAGCTGTCTCAACTGGAAAAAATTGTCCTGACCATTTCTGACCCTGATTGTGACCTATTAACTTCCCTAATAAGCCCCATAACTCTGAGTTCTGTAAGGCTATTGCAATAAATAAAACCCAACTAATAGAGAATACTGTGGGAGAGATGGTAGGTGTCATAATTTTCTAGATGCTCAGCATCCTAGGTATACTCAAGGCCATATTTTCCAACTGTCAATATATTATCTTTATTTTCAAGTTTTATATTTCCAATAGCTAGTAAATATCAATGCAGCTTAATTGCATGTCTGATAAATTCATACTGAAGAAGTTCGTTGTTGTTGTTAAGTGCCATGGAGTCGATTCTGACCCATAGTGACACTGTATAGGGTTTCAAAGGAGCAGCTTGGTGAGCTTGAACCACTGACTTTACAGTTCAAAGGACTTCACAGTCTGATGCAAGAAGTTAGTAGAATTCTTTAATATCATCATCATTGACTTTGTTGGTTGGTGCATAAATTTGAATGATAGTGAGATTAACTGGTCTTCATTGAATTAGAAGGGAGGATGGTGAGAGTTAATCACCTGTAGTTTGTACATATTATTAGGAGGGACTGGTTCCTGAAGAAGGTCTTTGTAATACTTAAGATTTTGTGTCAGCCTGACTAGGATAGGATTTTCAGGGGGTTAGCAGTTGTTGTTGATGTTAAGTGCCCTTGAGTCAGTTCCGATCCATAGTGACCCAGTATAGGGTTTCCAGGAAGTGTTTGGTGAGCTTGAACTGCCGACCATAAGGTTCAAACCAACTCTACAGTCCAGTGCATTAACTAACAATGCCATACCAGGACTCATTTTCATGGTTACTAGCATAATTAGCTCTATGATGAGCAACTATAACCAATCAATCAATTGAAAGGATGCTTCCTTGGGGATGTGGCTGTTCTCAATATAATGGAGTTGTGGGAAGGACTTTCTTTCTTCAGCTAGGGATGTGGGATGCTACATTTATAAGATAATAAACTTCTATTTATTTATATCTATTTGTTGTTGTTAAGTACCGTGGAGTTGGTTCCGACTTATAGTGACCCTGCACAGGGTTTCAGAGTCTGTAAATCTTTACGGGAGCAGAACGCCTCATCTTTCTCCCACAGAACCACTGGTATTTTCGAACTGCCGACCTTGAGGTTAGCAGCCAGGTTTGAAACCATTATGCTATCAGAGCATCTAAATCTATATGTATATTTGTATCTATCCTTGATATGAAATGTCGTTAATTGGTATGGAGTCAATTCTGACTCATAGTGACCCTGTATAGAAATTCCAAGGAGCAATTGGGGCTGGTGGGTTTGAATAGCCAACCTTGTAGTTCAAACTGACCTTTCAGTCTAGTACATTATCCTTCAGTACCACACTATATATATATATTTCAGTGATTTTGCTTCTCTAAAAAACCCAGCCTAAGACATGCGGCACTGAGAGAGTGGGGTTCTAGAGAAATAAAATCATAAGGATGAGTTTTCTAAATTAGTTCTCAAGTCTGACTAATTTTAAAGACACTGATTTAGGATGGAGGCATGTCTGACTTCCACTTAATAGGAATCGGTCTTGGGCTGATTATGAGTTTGATCCTCTTTCCCTGTTGAGGAGTCAGAGGAAGTCAGATATGGTTCCCACTTGGTTTAAGCAGTTGGTGCTGTGAACAGGAGCAGGATTCATTGCAATGGCCCCAGACTTATGAATTTGTGAGGTTGGGACAAAGAGCTTGGGATAAAATGTTTTAGAGGAGGGAAGAGCTGCAGTTTCTGGAATTATCTGGAGCCTTTGGCATGCTGGTTAAAAAGAATAGCTGATACTAGCTAGACCTTGGTCTAATGTAATCTACCTTGTCAGAAGCCCAAGGCCATATGCATATGAAAAGGGCTAGTCCAAGGGAGAAGAAAAGATTGAATTTAAGTGTCCTAAAAGGAGTCCTGGTGGGGTGCTGTGGGTTAATGCTCCAGACTGCAAAGCAGAGTAGGCAGTTCAAGCTCACCAGCATTCCTTGGAAACCCGATACAAGGTAGCTATGGGTCTGAATCGACTCGATGGCACTTCACAACAACAACAAAAGGAGCTCTGGTAGTGTAGTGGTTACGAATTGGGCTTCGACCTCCAAGGTCAGCAGTTCAAAACTACCAGCTGTTCTGTTGGAGAAAGATGAGACATTTTGCTCCTATAAAGATTTATAGCCTCTGAAACCCTGTACAGGGTCGCTATGAGTCGGAACATAACCACTATTACCAAAAGGCTTTATGCCTTATGGATATTGGTTTCTTCTGCCTATTGTTGTAATATAGACATACATGTGTGATAGGATTATTGGGAATTATGATTACAGAAAGTTAGTAAACCCATTTTCAGCCTGTACTTGATTGGTTTCCCTAAAAGAGGAGTTAGAATTTGCCCAGGAAAAAAAAAAAAAAAAGTTTTTTGTTTTAAGCCTTTGTGGAGTGTGGGGCTTTAAGTGGAACATTGATCCCCACCCAGAACCTTCAAAATTGGTACATTTGCATTTTAAGAGGTATGTGGATCAACCCAGAACTGTTGGGAGAATAGGAAACGGACCAACAGACTGTCATTTTGAGTTTTGGAAGCATCAGCACATCAGAGAAAACCTGCTGTGAGGACTGAAAGTTACAGGGAACTAGTGACTCATATGCTCACTGGTGACAACATATCTATGTGTGAGTGAAATTGGAGGAAGTGCAGCAATGAAGATATTGGCTGAGTTTGGACATGTTCTATTGGCACCTGTTGAGCTTGAGGTAAGAGGAGCAGGAAATCTGCTTGGTCTGAAGTTTAGGGAGCTATGTCAACTCCTGAGCCCACAGGCACTGACAGTATACTTTGGGGCTAAGGCTGAGAGTGAAGGGGTCAGCTTGTGTGAAATATAGGGAGGTAAATGTGAATTCCTAAACTTGTTGCTGGTACCCATTTGAACTAACTTGCATAGCTAGAGTTGAACCGAACAGAACCTAACAAGATGACTATAAAGGTGCTTGATAATATGAGTAAGTATCAATTGCTACAACTTGTTGGACTGGACTTTTGCTTATGAATGCAGTTGCTCAAACTCCCAACCAGCATGGAAGGGTCTTTATATCAAAGAACATGATTATTTCCTCAGTGTAATGGGCTGATGTTATTAAGTACTGTCGAGTCAATTCCAACTAATAGCAACCCTGTATATAGTTTCTGAGGAGCAGCTGATGGGTTTGAACTGCTGACCTTGAGGTTTGCAGTCCAGTGCTGATCCTACAGCACCACACTAGGATTAGGCTGATGTTGTTATTGTTTTTAAGTGTCCTTGAGTTGACTCCTACCCATAGCAACCCTATATACTATTTCCAGAGTGTCCGGTGAGCTTAAACCATAGATTTTTCAGTCCAGTGCATTAGCCTGGACTAGGTTGATAGGGATGGGCAATTTGCACATTGGATATAAAAAATGAGGGGCTATGAAGGAGTCCTGGTGAGATGCCATAGGATAAGCACTCTACCTAAAGTTTGAACTGCAAGGTCGGTGGTTCAAATGCACCAGCCACTCCTTGGAAACCCTATACAGGGTCACTATGATTCAGAATTGACTCGATGGTGCACAACAACAACAAGAACAATGCATGAGGTGGCTGGTTTATATGCATTCATGAGTGTGCTTAGTTTTAGAATAACGGTATATGATAGACAAATTTCAATATACTGATGCAGCACTGGAGGCACTCTCTCATCTATGCAAAGACAACAACCTGGCCAACTGATTGGAAGAGATCCATATTTGTGCCCATTCAAAGAGCGAGGTGACCCAATGGAATGCAGAAATAATCAGACAATATCATTAGTATCATATAGAAATAAAATATTGATATTTTATGGCTGCAACCATACAATGAGAATTTCCAGAGCCTCAAGATGGATTTAGAAGAGGAAATGGAATGAGGGATATCATTACTGATGTCAGATGGATCTTGGCTGAATGCCTAGAATACCAGAAATATGTTTACCTGTTTCTGGTTGACTATGCAAAGTCTTTCAGTTGTGTGGATCATAACAATCTATGACTTAATTGTGCTCACGAGAAACCCTGACATAGACAAACAGGCAGTTGTTCAAACAGAATAAGCACACATCAAATGGTTTAAACTCAGGAAAGGTGTATGCCAAGGTTGTGTTCTCTCACCATACTTATTCATTCTGCTTGCTGAGCAAATAATCCAAAAAACTGGATTATATGAAGAAAAGCATGGCAACAGAGACTGATTAATCATCTGTGATGTGCAAATGATAAAACTTTGCTTGCTGAAAGAGAATAGGATTTAAAATACTTATTGATCAAGATCTAAGCCTTCTATATGGGATGCATCTCAATGTAAAGAAAATTTAAATCCTTACCACTGGACCATTAAACAGCATCCATCTAAATGGAGAAAAGATTGAAGTTGTCAAAACTTCATTTTGCTCAGAACAACCATCAACATTCATGTTAATAGGAGTCAAGATATCAAATGACATATTGCAAATCTGTTGCACAGGATGTCTTTAAAATGTAGAAGAGCAAAGATGTCAGTTTGAGATGTAAGGTGCACTTGATGCATGCCATGGTATTTTCAATAGCCTAATATGCATGTGATATGCAAAGATCTGGAATCAGAAAACCAAAAAGGAAGCATACACTCAGCATTTTTCAAGCTGGGGGAATAGAAGAAAAAATTCAAGCCTCAACTTTTGTTATTGAAAGATTCTCTGGGCAAATTATTGAATAATGCATAAAGCATCAAGAGAAAATGGAAGGAATACACAGAGTCGTACCAAAAGGAAATGGTTAATGTTCAACTGTTTCAATAGGTAGCATATGATAAAGAGCCAATGATACTGAAGGAAGAAGTCCAAAGTGCATTGACGGAATTGGCAAAGGACAAAACATCAGGAATTTATGGAATAAAAATAGAAATCTTTCAAGAAAGTGAGGTTGCACAGGAGGCACTCATTCATCTCTGCCAAGAAATTTGGAAGACAACTATATGACCGACTGATTGGAAGAGATCCATATTTGTGCCCATTCCAAAGAGAGGTGACCCAGTGGAAAATGAAAAACATTGGACAATGTCTTTGATATCCCATATGAGTAAAGTTTTGCTAAAGGGAATACAGGCATGGCTACAATCATACATTGATAGAGAACTTCTAGAGGTTTAAGCCGGATTCAGAAGAGGCCGTGGAATGAGGGATATGATTGCTGATGTCCAATGGATCTTGGCTGAAAGCAGAGAATATCAGAAAGATGTTAACCTATGCTTTATTGGCTATGCAAAGGCTTTAGATTGTGTGGATCATGACAAGCTATGGACAACATTGTGAAGTATGAGTATTCCAGAACACTTAATTGTGCTCATGAAGAACCTGTACCTGGACCAAGAAACATTTGTTTGAACACAACATGGGAAACAGAATGGTTTAAAATTAAGAAAGACATATGACAAAGTTGTATTCTTTCACTATACTTATTCAACCTGTATGCTGAGCAAACAATCTGAGAAGTTGGGTTATATGAATAAAAACGTGGCATCAGGATTGGAAGAAGACTCAATAACAATTGTGATATGCAGATGATACAAACTTGCTTACTGAAAGTGTTGTTTTTGTTGTTGTTATGTGACATCGAGTCGGAACCAACTCATGGTGACCCTATGCACAGCAGAAGGAAACAATGTCCGATCCTGAGCCAACCTCACTACCACTGCCACACTTGAGTCCATCAATGATGCCACCTAGCCAATCCATCTTGTTGGGGTTTTTTTCTGTTTTTCTCTGACCCTCCATTTACCAAGCATGATATCCTCTAGCTACTGTTCCCTCCTGACAATATGTTCAAAGTATGAGAGATGAGGTTTGGCCATCTTGGCCTCTAAGGAGCACTCTGGCTGCACTTCTTCCAAATCAGATCTATTGGTTCTTTTGGCAGCCTGTGGCATTTAAGTATTCTCCTCCAACACCGTAATACAAAAGCATCAATTCTTCTACGATCTTCCTTATTCACTGTCCAGTTTTCATATCCATATGAGATTATTGAAAATACCATGGCTTGGGTCAGGCACACCTTAGTCAAGCTGACATCTTTGTTTTTCAACACTTTAAAAAGTTCATGTGCAGCAGATTTTCCTAACGCAATACGTCGTCTGATCTCTTGACTGCTGCTTCCGAGAGTGTTGATCCAAGAAGACTGATGTCCTTGACAACTTCAATCATTTCTCCGTTGATAAGAATGTTGTTTATTGGTCCAGTGGTGAGAATTTTTGTTTTCTTGACATTGAGATGTAATCCATAACGAAGGCTGTGCTCTTGATCTTCATCAGTAAATGTTTTAAGTCCTCTTCACTTTCAGCAAGCAAGGTTGTATCATATGCATATCACAGGTTGTTAAAGAGTCTTCCTCCAATCGTGAGGCCACGTTTTTCTTCATAGAACCCAGCTTCTCGTATTATTTGCTCAGCATACAGGTTGAATAAGTATGGTGAAAGAATACAACCTTGTCGCACACCTTT
>NW_006408529.1:30213687-30271897 GCF_000296735.1 Chrysochloris asiatica | reverse complement strand
AGCATTGTACCTCATGACTGATCTGGATATGTTCTTTTTGACTATGAATGTAACACCATTCCTTTTCAATTTGTCATTCCCTGCATAGTAAACCATGTGTTTGTCAGATTCAAAATGGCCATTTCAGCTCACTAATGCCTAAGCTAGCAATGTTTATGCATTCCATTTCATTTTTGACAGCTTCCAATTTTCCCAGATTCATACTTTGTACATTCATGTTCCGATTTTTAATGGATGTTTACAGCTGTTTCTCTTCATTTTGAGTTGTGCCCCATCAGCAAATGAAAGTTTTGTGTGCTTTTCACCCATGAGCTTAACTCCATTCACGTCATCAAGGTCAACTCTACTTTGAGGAATCATCTCCTCTCCAGTTGCATTTTAAGTGCCATCCAACCTGAGAGGCTCCTTTTCTGGCCCTGTTTCTGACAGTGTTTCTCTGGTATTCATAAGGTTTTCAGTGGCTAATGATTAGGAAGTAGTTCGTCACTCTTTCTTCCTAGTCTGTGTTTGTCTGGAGGCTTATCTGAAACCTGTCCACCATGGGTGACCCTGCTGGTTATTTAAAATACTGGTGGCATAGCCCTCAGAATCACAGCAACTCAAGCCACCACAGCACAACACCACAGCACAGACAGACGAGTGGTGGCCATTTGGTTTTATGTCAAAACTGTCTCTTTAAATTTCTGTTTCAATCCTGGTACAATCAAGATGTTCTCTCCCAAGATGGTGGCTCCGGGAATAGCTGAGAATCTTGAATTAGAAAACAATGGATTTCTTGATTCTCCCACAAATTCCCCTTGCTGTAAGCTCTCCAATCCTCCAAATATTCCTTTATATGTGTTTCAGAGTTCCAGCACCATCCCCTGAGCCTGCTTGGCCTGGTATTCTGTGTTGTTATTGACAGAGCTTTTCACTGCACGTCAACCCGATGTGCCATCTGAAAGTGAGGAGGACTTAAAACATTTACTGATGAAGATCAAAGAGCACAGCCTTTGGTATGGATTACATCTCAATGTAAAAGAAATCCAAAATCCTCACCACTGGACTAATAAACAACATTCTTATCAATGGAGAAAAGATTGAAGTTGTCAAGGAGTTCATTCTTCTTGGATCAACTATCAACACTCACAGAAGCAGCATTCAAGAAATCAAATGACGTATTGCATTAGGTAAATCTGCTGCACAAGACCTTTTTAAAGTGTTGAAGAGCAAGGGTTGTCAGCTTGAGGACTAAAGTGCGCCTGACCCAAGCCATGGTATTTTCAGTAACCTCATATGCATGTGAAAGCTGGACAGTGAATAAGGAGGACCATAGAAGAATTGATGCTTTTCAGTTATGATGTTGGAGGAGAATATTGAAAGTTCCATGGGCTGCCTAAAGAACCAATAGATTCATTTTGGAAGAAGTGTAGTCAGAGTGCTCCTTGGAAGCCAAGATGGCCAAACTCATACTTCGGACATTGTCAGGAGGGACCAGTCACTAGAGAAGGATATCATGTTTGGTAAGGTGGAGGGTTAGAGATAAAAAGGAAGGCCCCCAATGTGATGGATTGGCCAAGTGGCAGCATCGATGGACTCAAGTGTGGCTGCAATAGTGAGGTTGTCCCAGGATCGGGCAGTGTTTTCTTCTTCTGTGTATAAATAAGGTCACTATGATTCAGTACTGACTAGATGGCACCTAACAACAACATCAATGTCATATATTTGTTATAATGTCTATTTTTAATAGACTTTAGGCTATATGTCTTTTGGAGAGTCTATGCCATCTTCAGATAAAAACTGATTTACATCTTCCTTTCTAATATGCATGCTATTTATTAGCTAACTCACTCTCAATCTATTTATCCATCTTTATCTACCTACCTACCTACATACTAATCCTAACTATCAAAGTACCTAACCCTTTTTTTTTTTTTTGCCATATTGCCCTGACTAGAATTTCAAACTACAATAGCAGTAATGCAGGTTTTGTTTAGGCTGTTTAATTTGGAGGAAACAATGTGTTTGAAAGAGAAAATGCTATATAATGAAGAAAGCAAGAAGACCTATTAAAACAAGACTGTCTCTTTCAAATTCCACCTCTCAAAGACTTACTGTAATATGACATTTGCCAATTCAACCTGTTTTACATACACAATTAATTGCCATTGATTATATTCATCATGATGTGTAACCATCACCAGTCACCAGTGCCAAATTTTCTATCACTGTCACTGCTGTTCACAAAATGGTATATTATAATTTATAACATACTGTTGTATTCATCTTGGAAAAATGAACTATTTTAAGAAGATTTTTATATATGCTCATGAGTGATATTGGTCTGTTGCTTTATTTTCTTGTATGGTTTTGTATGGATGTATCATAGTAATGATGTCCTCAGAAAGTGAGTTGGTGTATTCTTCTTGTTCTGAAAGAATTTGTGTACAATTGGTTAACCTTTTGATATAATTTATTACTAAAAACATCTAACCTGGTATTTTATTTGCTGCAGCTTTCATACCAAATTTATTGAGTTTAATAAATGTATTGTTCAAATCTAAAATAAGTATTCTTTACTATGTGGTGTTCAATATATTGGCCTAATGATCATAAAATTATCTTATTCTTTAAGCATATATTAGACATCTAATGATGTCAATTCTTTATATTGATATTTTGTGTTTTATGTTTTTCACTCTTTGTCTTCTTTTTTCATGATAGGTGTGACTTGTTGTTGTTGTTGTTAAGTGCCGTCGAGTCGGTTCCGCGACCCATAGCGACCCTGTACAGGGTTTCCGAGGGTGTAAATCCTTATGGGAGTAGAAAGCCTCATCTTTCTCCCGCGGAGCGGCTGGTAGTTTCGAACCGCTGACCTTAAGGTTCGCAGCCCGATTCGTAACCACTACGCTACCAGAGTAGAGGTTTGTAAATTTTATTCCTACTCAAGGACAAGCTTATAGTTCCACTTATCATGTGTAGTACTTTTACTGTTTTCTTTTTACTGGTTTTAAATCTGATCTTTGTTATTACATTTTTTGTTACTATTTTGTTTTGTTTTATGTTACATTTGAGTCCTCAACTTTGTGTTTTTCTTAAGATAAAAGTTGAGATCAATCATTTGAGATTGTTTATTTATAATATAGACATTGTGGCTGCATGCCTTCGAGTCAGTTCCGACCCATAGCGACCCTGTACAGGGTTTCCGAGGGTGTAAATCCTTACGGGAGTAGAAAGCCTCATCTTTCACCCGCGGAGCAGCTGGTAGTTTCGAACCGCTTACCTTAAGATTCGCAGCCCGATTCGTAACCACTACGCTACCAGAGCTCCTTTTAAATTCCATTAACTATCCTCTGAACACTGTTTCATTATATCTCAAAATGTTTGATTTGTAGTGTTATAATCAACTCAAAATATCCTCCTAATTTTTCTGTAGATTTCATCTTAGACCTAAGTTTTATTTAAAAATGCTTTATTTCGTTAGAGAATATTTCCAAATACGTTTGTATTAATTCCTAACTAGCCATTTGCTTAATGGGTACAACTCAACATGAGTAGAACCTGCTGAAATATCAGTTAATAATTAGATCACTGAATATATAAAGTATAAATATAGGAAAATTAAAAATCATCAACATGAGATGGACAATATAAAAGTCATTATCCTTGCTAGGCAATAGGACAATTTTGAATCAGACAACTATGTGATCTAATATGACAGAAATTACAAATTAATTGTCCTTCATAGTCAAAAAGACCATTTCAAGATTTGTTTTGAAATACAGTGCCTTCTTTGATAGGATAATATCTATACATTTGCAATCTTTTCTTCTCCCTTGGACTAGCCCTTTTCATATGCATATGGCCTTGGGCCTCTGACAAGGTGGATTACATTAGACCAAGGTCTAGTATCAGCTATTCTTTTAAACCAGCATGCCTAAGGCTCTAGGAAATTCCAGAAACTGCAGCTCTCCCCTCCTCTAAAACATTTTATCCCAAGCTCTTTGTCCCAACCTCACAATTTCATAAGTCTGGGGCCATTGCAATGAATCCTGCTCCTGTTCACAGCACCAACTGCTTAAACCAAGTGGGGACCGTATCTGACTTCCTCTGACTCCTCAACAGGGAAAGAGGATCAAACTCATAATCAGCCCAAGACTGATTCCTATTAAGTGGAAGTCAGACATGCCTCCATCCTAAATAAGTGTCTTTAAAATTAGTCAGACTTGAGAACTAATTTAAAAAACTCATCCTTATGATTTTGTTTCTCTAGAACCCCACTCTCTCAGTGCCACATGTCTTAGGCTGGGTTTTCTAGAGAAGCAAAATCACTGAAATATATATATAGTGTGGCACTGCAGGATAATGTGTTAGACTAAAGGTCAGTTTGAACTACAAGGTTGGCTATTCAAACCCACCAGCCCCAATTGCTCCTTAGAATTTCTATACAGGGTCACAATAAGTCAGAATCAAATCCCTACTACTTAACAACACTTATATTTAACATTGTTCAAATCCCTACTACTTAACAACACTTATATTTAACATTGTTCATACCAAGGATATATATAGATATACATGTAGATGTAGATACATTGTTGTTGTTAAGTATCCTGGAGTTGGTTCCAATTCATAGTGACCCTACACAGGGTTTCCTAGGCTGCAAATCTTTATAGGAGATTTTCTCATCTTTCTCCTATATAACAGCTGGTAGTTTTGAACTGCTGACCTTGAGGTTAGTTGTCTGATTCGTAACCACTATGCTACCAGAGTACCTTAGATGTAGATATAGATATCGATAAATAGAAGTTTATTATCTTATAAACATATAGTCCCACATCCGTAGCTGAAGAAAGTCCTTCCCACAACTCCATTATATTGGGAGCAGCCACATCCCCAAGGAAGCATACTTTCAATTGATTGATTGCTCATAGCTTCTCATCATAGAGCTAATTATGCCAGTAACCATGAAAATGAGTCCTGGTGTGGCATTGTTAGTTAATGCACTGGACTGTAGAGTTGGTTTGAACCTCAAGGTCGGCAGTTCAAGCTCACCAAACACTTCTTGGAAACCCTATACAGGGTCACTATGTATCAGAACTGACTCAAGGGCACTTAACATCAACAACAACTGTTAACCTCATGAAAATCCTATCCTAGTCAAGTTGACACAAAATCTTAAGCATTACAATGTCCTTCTCCCGGAACCAGTCCCTCCTAATAATATGTCCAAACTACAGGTGATTAACTCTCACCATCCTCCCTTCTAATGCACAGTATGGTGGTACTTATTCCAGATTTGTTTCTTCTTCCAGCAGTCCTTTGTACTTTCAATATTCTTCGGGAACACCATAATACAAATGCATTGGTTATTCTACTATCTTCCTCATTTATTGTTTGACTTTGTCATGCATATGAGATGATTGAAAATGCCATAGCTTGGGTCAGGTGTACTTAGTCCTCAAATTGATATCTTTTCTTTTTGAAAATTTTAAAGAGGTTTTGTGCAGCAGATTTGCTTTATGCTAAGTGTTCATTGTCCACCACTCATCTGTTAGTTTGTTGTACTGTGGTGGCTTGTGAGTTGCTGTGATTCTGAGGTATATGCCACCAGTATTTTAAATACCAGCAGGGTCACCCATGATGGACAGGTTTCAGATGAGCTTCCAGACAAAGACACATTAGGAGGAAAGAGTGATGAATTACTTCCGAATATTTAGTCACTGAAAACATTATGAACAGCAGAAATACATTGTCAGATATAGTACCAGAAAATGAGCCCCTCAGGTTGGAAGGCACTCAAAATACAACTGGGGAAGAGTTGCTTCCTCAAAGTAGAGTTAACCTTGATGACACTAATGAAGTAAAGTCCGAGGGAGGGAGAAAAGCCCGCGGACCTTCATTTGCTGATGGGGCACAACTCAAAATAAAGAGGAATAGCTGTAAACATCCATTGAAAATCGGAACATGGAATGTACGAAGTATGAATCTGGGAAAATTGGAAGATGTCAAAAGTGAAATGGTATGCATAAACATCATTATCTTAGGCATTAGTGAGCTGAAATGGACTGCTATTGGCCATTTTGAATCTGACAACCACATGGTTTACTATGCCGGGTATGACAAATTTAAGGGGAATGGTGTTGCATTCATCGTCAAAAAGAACATATCCAGATCAGTCATGAGGTACAAAGCTGTCTGTGATAGAATAATATCCATGCACCTACAGGGAAGCACTGTGAATACTACTATATTCAAATTTAAGCACTAACCACTAAAGCCAGTGAGGATGAAATAGAAGAATTCTATCAACTTCTTCAATCTGAAATTGATCAAACATGCAATCGAGATGTATTGATCATTACAAGTGACTGGAATGCAAAGGTTGGGAGCAAAGAGGAAAGACCAGTAGTTGGAAAATATGGCCTTGGTGATAGAAATGATGCTTGAGAACAAATGATAGAATTCTACAAAACCAATGATTTGTTCATTTCAAATACCATCTTTAGACAGCATAATAGGTGACTGTACACATGGACCTCACCAGATGGAATACATAGAAATCAAATTGACTGCATCATTGGCTCCTGATCATATGCTACATCTTGAAACGGTTGAACATTAACCATTTCTTTTTGGTACAGTGACTCTATGTATTCCTTCCCTCTTCTCTCGATGGATTCTGCATCATTCAATAATTTGCCCAGAGAATCCTTCAATAATTGGAGTCAAGTCTTGAATTTTTTCTTCAGTTCCTCCAATTTAAGAAATGCTGAGTGTGTTCTTCCTTTTTGGTTTTCTGATTCTAGATCTTTGCACATTTTGTTGTAATATTTGGCTTTATATTCTTGAGCTGATCTTTGAAATTTTCTGTTCAGCTCTTAGACCTCCTCATTTCTTCCATTTGCTTTAGCATTTGTATGCTGGAGAGCAAGTTTCAGTGTCTCTTCTGACATCCATTTTGACCTTTTCCTTCTTTCTTGTCTTCTCAATGACTTTTTGCTTTCTTCATGTATGATGTTCTTGATTCATCCCACAACTTCTCTGGTCTTCGGTTTTTAGTGTTTAATGTATCAGATCTGTTCTTCAGATGATCCCTAAATTCAGGTGGGATATATTCAAGGTCGTATTTTGACTCTCGAGGTCTTGTCTTCATTTTCTTCAGCTTCAGTTTGAGTTTGCGTATGAGTAATCGATTATCTGTTCTACAATCTGTCCCAGGTCTTGTTTTGACTAATGATATGGAGCTTTTCCATCGTCTCTTTCTTCAGGTGTAGTCAATATGATTTCTATGTATTCCATCTGGTAAGGTCCATGTGTATAGTTGTAACTTATGCTGTCTAAGGAAGGTATTTGAAAGGAACAAATCATTGGTTTTGTAGAAATCTATCATGCATTCTCCAGCATCATTTCTATCACCAAGACCATATTTTCCAACTACTGATACTTCCTTTTTGCTCCCAACCTTTGCATTCCAATCACCAGTAATGATCAATACATCTTGATTGCATGTTTGATCAATTTCAGATTGAAGAAGTTGATAGAGTTCTTCTATTTCATCCTCACTGGCTTTAGTGGTTAGTGCTTAAATTTGAATATAGTGGTATTCACTGCGCTTCTCTATAGGCGCATGGATATTATCCTATTGCAGACAGTGTCGTACCTCTTGACTGATCTGGGTATGTTCTTTTTGACGATGAATGCAACACCATTCCCCTTAAATTTGTTATTCCTGGCATAGTAAACCATGTGGTTGTCAGATTCAAAATGGCCAATAGCAGTCCATTTCAGCTTACTAATGCCTAAGATATCGAAGTTTATGCGTACCGTTTCATTTTTGACACTTCCAATTTTCCCAGATTCATACTTTGTCGGGGACCCGCCTCGACATTGGAGTTCGGTTCACGAGGAGAGTATACCTGACGGCGAGTCATATATATCAAGAATACACATAAGGAGACAAAGAGAGAGAAAATGAGGCACCCCAAAGCCAGGGTGGATACATCACTAGTGGGCAGGCCTAGGAGTACAGGCATCGTGGCCTCTGTAGGCAGCAACTCACTGCCCTGCCATCTTTACCGCATGCCTTCCAGCCAGTAATGCACACCTGGGGAGGCCTGGGCCTCTGTTTTATTTAGGGGAGGAGCTTCACACCAAGCTGGGAGGGACTTAGGCAAGGTACAGCTAACATCAGTACTTTTCCAGACATTCAGGTAACTTTACATTGTGCTTTGCTGGTTAGAATCCCAGGCCAGCAACTTGGATTCTCAGGCCCAATTAACATATCTATAGCCCCTGAGCTAAGTTGGGGGAAGGTGAGAGTAATGACAAAAGCTTGGGGGCGGAGTCCTGCTGCTTCGGCTTCCTGAGCCAGGTCTGCAGGAGGACTCCAGAAGCCCAGGTGAATGGGCTGCACCTGGAAAAGGATTAGGGAGGATGGGTTCTTTGTCTATGGAACAAAGAACCGAGAAGTAGCTAAGATATTTTTAGTTAAACCTTTGGAAAAAGGCTTAACCTTGCAACCTTTAGTCTCGGCTTTAGGAAAATATCACATTTATCTGGATTGTCAAAGGCTCCAGTGCATTAATTTAATATATATAATTGAATATTAAGATGAAAGCAATTTGCCATTAACTGCCAGTGGCCTCATTTGTTACACTCGGCCCTAGAGGGCCTCGAACCTCTGACCAGTCTTACACGGTCTGCAACAATACTTTGTACATTCCATGTTCTGAATTTCAATGGATGTTTACAGCTGTTTCTCTTCATTTTGATTTCTGCCCCATCAGCAAATGAAAGTCCCGTGGGGTTTACTCCATTCACGTCATCACAGTCAACTCTACTTTGAGGAGGCAACTCTTCCCCAGTTGTATTTTAAGTGCCTTCCAACCTGAGGGACTCATTTTCTGGCACTATATCTGACAATGTTTCTCTGCTATTCATAAGGCTTTCAGTGCCTAAATATTCAGAAGTAGTTTGTCACTCCTTCTTTTTAGTCTGTCTTTGTCTTGAAGCTCATCTGAACCTGTCCACCATGGGTGATCCTGCTGGTGTTTAAAATACCGGTGGCATAGCATTCAGAATCACAGCAACTCACAAGCCACCACAGTACGACAAACTGACAGACGAGTGATGGAAAGAGATTGATAGCCTTCATCATCACTGACTTTATTGGTTTGTGAGTAAACTTGAATAATAGTGATACTAGCTGGTCTTCCTTGTTCTTGTTGTTAAATGCTGTTGAGTCAGTTCTGACTCACAGTGAGCCTGTATAAAATTTCTGAGAAGCAGCTGGTGGATTTGAACTGCTGACCTTGCAGATCAAACCGACTTTTTGTCCAGTGCATTTTTCTGCAGTACCATTCCAGCTTCTTGTAGTTGTAACAATATTATCCTATAACAGCATTGTTTTTTAAGATACATCTTGAAATGCCTTTTTTGAAGACAAATGTGACACCATTCCTCTTCAATTTATATTCCCAGAATAACAAACCACGATTGTCCTATTCAAAATGGGCAATGCCTGTCCATTTCAACTCACTAAAGCATAGGATAATGATTTTAATGCGTTCCATTTCATTTTTACAACTTCCAGTTTTCCTAGATTCATACTTTGTACATTCCACATTCTGATTATTAATGAATATTTGCAGTTGTTCCTTCTTATAATGAGTTGTGCCCCATCACGACTTGAAGATCCCAAAACTTTGCTCCTTCAATATCAATAATGTCAATTCTGCTTTGAGGAGGTAGTTCTTACCAACTCATATATTTTGAGTTCCTCCCAACCAGTGGGGCACATCTTTTGGCACTATATGGAATAATGTCATTCTATTATTATTCATGAAAGGAGCTCTGGTAGCGTAGTGGTCACGAATCGGGCTTCGAACCCCCAAGGTCAACAGTTCGAAACTACCATCTGCTTCATGGGAGAAAGAGGAGGCCTTCTGCTCCTATAAAGATTTACAGCCTCAGAATCCCTGTTCAGGGTCACTATGGGTCAGAACCGACTCAATGGCACTTTAACAACAACATTATTCATTAAGTTTTCAGTGTCTAACCAGTTCAGAAATTGTCTGTGTTAGTCTTGAAAGTCAGGTCACAACGGGTGACCCTGCTGATACTTAAGATATTTATGACAGAACTTTACAGCAGCGTGCAAGCCACCACAGTATGGCAAACTGACAGATGAGTGCTGGATATATACTGTATCATCCCATTTATATAAAATTTTAGAAAATGTAAATTAATCTATATTGTCAGAAATATCATTGTTTAACTATAGTTGGGGGAGATTTGTAATGTGCAAAGAGGGCCTGGAGGGAGAGATTACAAAAGGACATGAAATGTGTAAAGTATGATACATAGATTTATTAACTTGACTGTGGTGATGGTTTCACAGATTAATTCTGGTCATATTGAACAACTGAATATGTACAAATATTAGTGCATTATTATATCTCAACACATCTTACTTTGAAAATATTTTCATAAACCACATAGTCAACAGGTTTTTGAAATGTAGCATGAGGTAGTAATAAATTCTATGATTAAAAAAAATTACATGTAGTTAAGAAAGGGAAACATAAATATTGACTACCAATGAGATTGAAGTATTGAAGAGCAGAGATGTCAGTTTGAGGACTAAGGTGTGCCTGACCCAGGCCATGGTGTTTTCAATAGCCTCATATAGGTGCAAAAGCTGGACAGTGAATAAGGAGGATCGTAGAAGAATTGATGCCTTTGAGTTGTGGTGTTGGAGGAGAATACTGAAAGTGCCATGGACTGCCAAAAGAACCAATAGATCTGTTTTGGAAGAAGTGCAGCCAGAGTGCTCCTTGGAGGCCAGGATGGCTAAGCTTCGTCTCTCATACTTTGGACATACTGTCAGGAGAGAACAGTCGCTGGAGAAGGATGTCATGCTGGGTAAGGTGGAAGGTAAGAGAAAAAGAGGAAGACCTCTAACGAGATGGATTGGCCAGGTGGCATCATTGATGGCATAAAGTGTGGCAGCGGTAGTGAGGTTGGCGCAGGATCGGACATTGTTTCGTTCTGCTGTGCATGGGGTCGCTATGAGTCGGTTCCGACTCGATGGCACCTGACAACAACCAATGAGATTGCCAATGGCAATCATAAAATTCCAATAATTTTGAAATGTTTTGATAAAATTTTGAAAATATAGACTCCCACTAAAATATATGCAAGAGACAAAAAGCAAGTAGTCATTTCTCTTCTCCCTACAGATTATTTAAAGAGCATGTATCCTGGTGTGGTACTGTAGGAAAAGCACTGGACACCCAACCACAAAGCCCGTTTTTCAAACCTACCAATCGCTCTTTGGAAACCCTATTACTTTTATTTTTGTTAAGTGCTGTGGAGTCAGTTTCAACTTTCAGCAATCCCTGGATCAGGTTTCTGACAAACAGCTGGTGGCTTTGAAGTGAAACCCTATACAGGGTCCCTGTAAGTAAGAACTGACTCAATGGTACTTAACAACAATCATTTACTTGCTGATTTTTATCAGTTTAAGTATATAAATATCAAACTAAACTCCAGTCACAATATTTTTACAAATATAAAAATTAAAATTCAAAAAGGCCTATTTATTATTGATCTAAACGAAACAAAGCAAAACAAAACTTGCAATCATTAAATGGTTTATATTTTTTTCAGTGTTGAAAATCGACAGTGTCTTCCAGGCTTGGTTACAATGTTTATATGATAATGAGAATAGTAACAAGACAACACTAACAATGCTGCAAAGATTTGCTTTTGCACAGTACCACTGTACAAGGTCACTTAGAAATCCATCCAAGACAGACATTTATCAGGCAAAACTTTGGTTTCCAAAGCTGCTCTAGCCAGATATGCTATTCAGATAAGAGTTAAAAATGTGAATAGAATCTTGGAGACAACTTAGGTTTTAATTCTTTTTGTCAGAGTTGGAGCTCTGGTAGTGTAGTGGTTACAAATCGGGCTGCTAACCTCAAGGTCAGCAGTTAGAAACTGCCAGCTGTTCCACAGGAGAAAGATGAGGCTTTCTGCTCCCTTAAAGATTTTCAGCCTCGGAAACCCTGTGCAGGGTCACTATGAGTCGGAACTGACTCTACGGTACTTAACAACAACAACGACTAGCCTTGATATCTTAATTTCTGGTAGAATCTCCTTATGCTATCAGGCTGTGACTTGTTGTTGTTAGGTGCTATTGAGTTGGTTCTGACTCATAGTGACCCTATGCAAAACAGAATGAAACACTGCACCAACTTCATAATCTTTACATTTGAGCCCACTCTACTATCACTGTGTCAATCCATCTCAAGGGGGTCTTCTTTCTCCAGAGCCTGTTTCCTCCTGATAACATGTCGAAAGTATGAGAGATGAAGTCCCGTCATCCTGACTTCTCAGGAGCACTCTGGTTGTAGTTTTTCCAACAGAGATTTGTTTGTTTTTCCGGTAGTCAATGGTACTTTTAGCATTCTTCTCCAACATCATGCTTCAAATGCACTGATTCTTCTATGGTCTTCCTTATTCATTGTCCAACTTTCTGAAGCTACTTAGCCATTTTTTAATGCACGGTAATAGTCTTGTAAACAAGTAATGACAAAGACAGGCTTCATTATGCTTCTGTGCTTTGCTAGAATCCATATAAAAACCCACTGCCATCAAGTCAATACCAATGGATAGAGAGCATATATAGGGTTTCTGAGACTGTAAATCTTTATGGGAGCAGATAACCTCATCTTTCTCTCATGGAGTAGTTGGTGGCTTGAACTATCAAATTGTGGTTACCACCCCAATTCCTAGTCCACAGCCCACAAGGTTCATTTGAGTCCTATGTTGCTGTGTTTGTTGTTAAGTGTCATTGAGTTAGTTCCAACTCATTAGTGACTCTGTATAGAGTTTCCGAGGAATAGCTAGTGGGTTTCTACTGCTGACCTTGTGGTTCTCAGTGCAGTGTTGATCCTGTAACGCCACACCAGGAATTCATATAGAACTTATTAGTTCACATTTGGAATATATCAATCCAATGCCACTAACATTGAGCTAAAGAAAGAACAGATATTTTGCAGAAATTTAAAATGCAAATGGCTAAGTTCCACAATATGGGGACCTACTGCTAGATGCTAAAATGAATTACCTACGTCTCTTAGCCTTTGCCCATAATCAGTAACATTTTTAGCACACATAGAGAATCATGCCCATGATATTAGCAACAAGATTCTGTTTTACTAAAATTATAAATGTATTATATTTTAGTCATGAGTTCTAATGGCTTGATAAAATGATGCTGAGAGAAAATAAATTAGGATGAGCTACTTTAGCATCTCTCCTAATTAGTGCTACTAAACAGAGTTAATGAAAGTGTGAACATTATGGCATCCTTAATGAAAAATGATCTCTAAAATGGGTAAACTTATGATATATTAACTTCTATTCCAATATCAGAATCTGGGGATGATTTACCTAATTAAAGTAGAGACTGTTTTGCCCCAGAGAAAAGGAAGGAAACATGATTTTGGAAATAAATGAAGCTCTGTTAAGGCTTCTTAAATTTCAACTCATGAAATAGAAAATGATTTGACTCTGTGGCAGAATTTTAAACTTCTTTTTTGTCAAGGCTTTAACAAAAGTCTTTCAATAGAAAGTCACATGTCGACTATGAGTAAGGATGCCTTTATAGGGAATTTGGAAAAATGTGGAAAAAAAAAAAAAAGGCAACAAAACCTTATAAAAAGTCATTACAACAAAGCATTGATATAGAGTTGTTAATGTCAGCTCAATTCTACATTGTATTGGTTTCCTATTGCTTTCATAACAAATTGACACACTTTGAAGTACTTAGCCAGCACATATTTCACAGTCCTGTAGTTTCTGTGCGTGTTATTGAAGTATATTTGAGCTTGGCTTGTTTCTCTGCTCTGGGTCTCAGAAGGCTAGAAGCAAGATTCTCTTGGAGGAGGATCTGCTCATTCATATCATTGGCAAATTTCCATCCTATAGAGTTGTAGGAGCGAAATCCCTGTTTTCTTGAAGACTGTCACCTTGGGGGTCATTCCTCATTTCTGGAGGCCACCTTTTGGTTTATGGTCTCCTAATCCTTCAAACCAATCATAGCAGGTGAAGTTCTTATCATGCTTTGAATCTCTTTAACTTGCATTTCTGCTTCATCTTTCCAATTTTTTCTCCCTGGTCTTTCTGTCTCCAGTCTGAGAAAGTTCTCTGCTTTCAGTGCTCTTGTGGTTAGACTAGGCCTTCCTGGATAATCTAGAATAATCTCCTTTTTTAAGGCTCATAACTTTAATTATATCTGAAAATTCCCATTTGCCCTGTGACATAACAGGTTCACTGGTTTCACGAATAAGGGTATGGACATATTGGGGTGTGCATTTTGCCTGTCACATACATGTTGAAGGCAGAGTTCCATTTTTAGATTGTCAAAAACAGTGTCTACTCCTTTGTACCCAACAAGGAACTTCATTTCCAACTATTATTAAATAATAAGAACAACATAAGTAAAAATAGCAGTCTGCAAAATTCTATTCACATATAAGATACATGGATAAACCACTAGTTTTGCCTGTATTAAATCAGGGCAGCTTGTTAGTACATTTTATATAGTTCAGTATCCATCAATTCTTATACATATTTTCCCACTAATGATACCATTTATATTACACATACATACAGTTAGTCCCTAGGTTATGAACAAGATCTGTTTCTAAGAATGTCTTTAAGTTGAATTTGGAGGTAAGTTGGAAGGTGCATATGGTTCTTATACAGGCTTTCTTTAGTATGAGAAGTGTCTCTATGCTTTTTTGATGATTTAAAAGCTGCACATACAACAAGCAAAGGAGATTGTGATAAAGAGTTTGTTGCAAGTAGGTTTGGTTCAATAGTTTCAAAGTGAGAGTAAATTTACACATCATTAAAGGTCAAGGTGCTGAGGGTTAGTGTGCCAGACTGTAAAGCCGTTTGAACTGTAAGGTCGGTGGTTCAAACTCACCAGCTGCTCCTTGGGAACCCTATACAAGGTCGCTATGGGTCAGAAATGACTCGATGGCACTTAACAACAACAACAAAAGGGCATGGGAGAGTTGTGCATAAATTGGACATTTGTAACACGGGACATCTTTAAAGTGTTCAAGGGCAAAGATGTCAGTTTGAGGACCAAAGTGTGTCTAACGCAAGCCGTGGTATTTTCAATAGCCTCAAATGCATGTGAAAATTGGACCATGAATAAAGAAGACAGTAATAGAACTGATGTATTGTGTTGGAGGAGAATATTAAAGGTACCATGGAGTGCCAGAAGAACAAACAAATCTGCCTTGGAAGAAGTACAGCTAGAATGCCCCTCAGCAGCCAAGATGGCCAGACTTTGTCTTTTAAATTTTGGACGTATTATCAGGAAGGACCAGTCCTGGAGAAGGACATTATGTTTAGTAAAGTCAAGGAACAGTGAAAAAAAAAGTGATCACCTAAGGAGATGGATTGGCACAGTGGCAGCAACAATGGGTTCAACATAGCAACAATTGTGAGGTTGGTACAGAACCAGGTGGTGTTTCATTTTGTTATGCATAAGGTCAGTAGGAATTGGAAGTGACTTTAACACCATTTAACAATAGCAACAACAACAAACTGGGATTAACTATATACACTGTTCCTAAAGAGACTATGCATTTTGAAGTCTAATGTGTTACTCAGGAAATTTTGTTTCCCTTCCTTTATGCATACTCATTATTCCTTCCTCTTTTCCTGAATAGATATTTAAACATATAGACGTCTTACTTCTTTAGTGAAACCTTGTGGAATAATTCCACTGTATGTTACTCTTAACTTTCGTGAAATACTACATCATATCATAAAGTACATATTTTAGTATAGGAATATATTCTTCTATTACTTGAAAAGGACATCAACTAATGTCCTAACTATATGTTTCCAAAGACATAAGGTTTGGTAATGTGCAAGGTTAACAAAAGTGAGGGAGGCCCTGGGTGAGCTGAATTGACACAATGACTGAAAGAATAGACTCTAAAATAGGAACTATTACAAAGGCAGTACATAACTGGGCAATAATTTATGTCAAGTTCACAAGGTGGGTTGTCCTGGACTTGAGACCTGGTTCAGTGTTGGAAAGGGACAGGACTAGCAAGCCCTGTCTCCTTGTGAAGGGAATCAAAGACCAGCAAACCAAAATCTTCAGCAAAGCGCTAAACTTATTGAAGCATAGAACATTTCCAGAAGAGTAGGGATGAGTCTATCTCACGAGTGAAAGCAGATCTCACAAAATTAGGAGTTTGAGCATGAAATGCAGTTTTTCTTTTTCTGGTCTCAGATGTTCTTCCCTAGGGGCAGGGTTGATGCTACCTTTCACTACACAAGCCACAAGTCATGCCTGTATTTTTGTTGTGTTGACATTTCCCCCTTTTTCTTACCCATGGGTTTGTTGTTGGCTCTTGATGGGTTAATTGCCCAATTCTTACCCTGCCCCTTTCTCTTAATCCTGCACCTGTCAATCTGTTCTGTTATACATAGCTTACAATGGATGGGAGCCAACTAACATTTTTGTTAGATGATGTTGCTTCAGTTCTGACTCATAGTGACACTATGTGGGTTCCGAATCTTTAAATCTTTACAGGAGCATAAAATCTAATCTTTTTCTAGCAGGCTGGTGAGTTTCCTTTGCTGACCTCCTTGTGGGGACTCCAATGTTTATCTAGTAGCACCGCCAGACCTCCTAATTAAGATTGTTGTTGTTGTTGAGTGCCCTCAAGTTGGATCTAACTCATAGTGACCCTGAATAGAGTTTCTGAGGAGCAATGGATAAACCTGAACCACCAACCTTGTGGTTCAAATTGACTTTTCAGTCCATTGCATTCACACACAGTGCTACACCAGGATTCTTAGTTGATACATTATATGCACGTTACTATTTTTTTTTTTTTTATCAGCAATGACAGAAGATGCACCTTCAAAAAATAATTGCATTCTACAAGCACAGTTCTGAGTATGTACTGTTTTTATCATCCTTGAGTTGATTCCAACGAATTGTAACTTCTTGTAAAACACAGGGAAATGTTGTCCATTCCTGCACTTCACAATTATTGGTACGTTTGAGTCATTGCTGCAATGTTGTGCCAAATGAGGGGTGTTTTTTTTTTTTTTTGCTGACCATTCACAACCTTGTATTTTAGCAATGGTTATTTTCTGGTAACATGTCCATGTAGATTGAAGTCAAGAAAGATAGATGGAAGAGAGACAGTAGAAAAAAAGGACATGTTTTAACATAGATGGGTATTGTTTAATTCTCTGATACATGCTCAGGCTTAGGAAGACAAAGCAAACCATATACTACCAGGTTTGTTTTTTGTTTGTCAGAGTTCAGTTATGTAGATCCCAAACCAAAAACCTGCTGAGTTGATTCTGACTCATAACAACACTATAAGACAGAGTAGAACTGCCCCATTGGGTTTCCAAGGCTATAATTTTTACATAAAGCAAATGGCCACTTATTTCTCCTGAGGTGCAACTGGGGAGCTTTAAACTGAACAATTAAGCTCTGAACTGTTGTGCCACTTTTACAGGAGACAGGTTATGAACAAGATCTGTTCCTAACTATACCTTTAAGAATCTGTAGGTAAGTTGGAACAGAAGCATACAGTTTTATTTAAACTTACTTTAGTGGAAGAACATTGTAAGCCCTGATAATTCAATTGCTGAGGCACTCAGCAGCTAACTGAAAGGTCAGTAGCTCTCACCCACTGACCTTGTCAGTGGGAAAAAGGTGTGTTAGTTTGTTTCTTAATAGATTTACAGCCTTGGAATCCCTATGGGGTAGCTCTACTTTGTGACAAAGGGTCACAATGAGTCAGAATCAACTTGAGAGCAGTGGGTTTTAAGTATATAAAAAGGTTCACAACACTTGTCAATGAAATAAAAGCTGCATGTGCCACACATGAAAGTGATTGTGGTGAATTGGTTTCAAGTGGGGATTGGTTGAAGGATCCTTAGTGTTTGATAAGAACTCTAATGTTAACCTAAAGGTCTGTGGTTCAAACCCACCAGCAGCTCCACAGGAGAAAGATGAGGCTTTCCACTGTCATAAAAATTCAGCCTAGGTAACCCCTATACTGAGTCATAACTGACTCGAAGGCACTTAACCACAGCAGGAATTGGTTTAAGTGTTTCAGAGTAAAGGAAAATTTATATAACATTAAAGAATAAGTAGAAGTTCTCTTGAAGTCCTGGTGTGGTGCTATAGGACAAGCAATGGACTGCCAACCACAAGGTCAGCAGTTCAAACCCACCAGCCACTCCCCAGAAACCCTTGAAGGAACTTAATAACAATAACAGCAAGTTGGAAGTTCACAACTTATAGACTATCTATAATTATCTATAATTGGCCAGGTGGCATCATTGATGGACTCAAGTGTGGCAGCAGTGGTGAGGTTGGGCCCAGGATTGGACATTGTTTCATTCTGCTGTTCATGGGGTCTCTATGAGTCGGTTCCGACTCGATGGCACTTGACAACAACAACATAATTATATAGATAAGAAATCTTTTAATTAAACAATTGTAATCCTGGTTGAAGGATCCTTTATCTGAAATCCCCAATTCCTAAAAGCTCTGAAAATCACACTGTTTCAAACACTCATATGACAGTAGTATTTATTCTCAAACAACTTAAGAAAAATGAAATTATATAGATATTTTTAATAGTCTTCATTTATATTCCTGGGGTGCTGGTGGTGCTGTAGGATAAGCACTGAAGAGTATAAGCCTACAAGCTGATCTGTGAGATAAAAATGAGACTTTCTGTGTCTGGAAAGATTTACAGCCTCAGAAAGCCATACAGGGTTGCTGTGAGGCAGAAATGACTCGATGACACCCAACAACAACAACATTTAAACTATTAGGTGTGAGTAAGTTAGAATTGAATGAAAGGCAACATGTTTGGGTTTTATATCACTTTATTTATGTAATTATTCTCTTTAAGTACTATGATGTGTGGATTATTCAAGAAAAATACATTCTATGGCAGAATTACTTATATAATTATAAGACTTATATGATGTAAAACATGGTAATTGAACAACATAAATAGAAAACATCTGGCTTCAACAGCTTATACAAAATATAAATTCTTCTTTGAAAAGAAATAGCTTTGGTTTTTATCATTCACTTAAGAACATCGTGCCTTCATGTTTAAACCATACATTGAAATTCTGAAAATGCTTATCTGCTATATAGCAGTGGTCATTTCTAGTTTAGACAATGTGAAGATGATAGAAAATCTGCTTCGATAACGTATCTTTATAGAATGGATTTATCTGTGAAAGACTCATTAGTACAGCTCCCCTACAAAAACTTCACTGTAAACCTGCTGGTGGTAATGGTGGTGTGCTGTGGAGTCAGTTCTGATGCATATCGACCCTGCATAGGATTTCTGAGACAAACTAAAAAGTAAACAGGCCAAAAATTATATAATTAAATCCTGAGTTACATCATAAGGACCAAGAGTGGCTTCTTGAAATTTCTCAGTCATCCTCAAAGGCAAGAAGCCAAGAGAGAGAAGTTAAAGCCATACTCACATTTTGCTACAGAGTTTCTTTTTCCTCTTTTCTGAGATTATAGACTATAGTATCCAATCTGCTTTTGTTTTTGTTTGTTTTTTTTTTGCTGTTGCTGTTTTGGTTTTTTGGTCTCCTTCTTATCTTTAGGGAGCTCTTTCTCTCTCTACGATACCCATGAGGATACAGTAATTGTGGACATATAGTCAAGCTACAATCATAGCCACCACCTGCTACAATTAGTCTGAGTTGAATAATAAAAAAAGTGAAAAGGGAAGCCCATCTCCTGATCACATCTACCTAGAAGCAATAAGAATGCATAATAAAATATCAACATATATTCACCTAATTATAGAGGTCACAGCTAACTATTCAAGATGCCCAAGAAACAGGTGACCATATTGGCACATATCCAGAAACAAGATAGACTGACAAATAAGCAGGAGGTAGACCTAGACATCACATTGGAAGAAGGGCAGGCTTTAGAAATGTCTGAGAAGGAACTCAGGAAATGATACTAATATGCATCCAAACACTTCACAGAGGGTTTGAGAAAAATAAGGAAGAAATCAGGAAAGTGCTACAGGAATAATCAAATAAGATAGAGCATTAGAAACAATTCAAAACCTTCAAAAAGAGGTCCAAACAATTAATAATAAAATATCAGAAATGGACAATACACTGAAAGGGCAATGGACTAGAACTGAAGAGATGGAAGCCAGAATTAGCAAGCTGGAAGACAAATCTCTCAGTATTGCTAAGATAGACTTGCAAGCAGAAAAAAGGATTTGAAAATATGAAGAAAGTTTAAGATTCATGTTGAACAACATGAAAAGGAATAACTTAAGAATTATTGGCATTCCAGAACAGGAAGAATCACACAAGTCCACAAAGAAGATAGTTGAAAAGCTGCTGGAAGATAATTTCCCTAACATCCTGAAAAATGAAAAGATAAGCACTCAAGAAGCTGAATGAACATGAGAAAGATTAGACAACAAAAGAAAACCACCAAAGACATATAATAATCAAGCTATCCAGAATCAAAGACAAGGGGAGAATCCAGAAAGCAACTAAGGAAAAGAGAAGTGTTACAAACAAAACCAAGCAAATCCACAGAAACCTTGCAGGAAAGAAGACAATGGGGAAGAAAAAAATTGCCAACCAAGAATTGATTATCCAGCAATGCTGTCAATCAAATACAATGGTGTAATAAACACATTCCAGGATGAACAGAAGCTAAGGGATTTTGCCAAAAGCCAACCCTATGCTTCAAAATATCCTAAAGAGAGTTTTTTGGACTGAGAATCAACACAAACAAAAACAATCAGAGACTGGCATGGCATACATGGCAGCACTACCTGGAACTCAATTGACAGATGGAACAGTTCAGAACAGAACAAAACTGTAAGAATGAATTGAAAGGATCTGGGAGGTCAGTTTAAGATTAAAATAATTACAGTGTGAATGAAGGTAAAAACATAGGAACAGAGATACAGCTGGTGAGTAGGTCAGGTAGAATGCAGTATAAAATAGACTGTTTTAAATGGAGGAAAAAGTTAATAGAATTTTATAAGGTAACCTCAAAAAAAATTAATGCTTCACAATATACCAAGAAAATAAAAATCCCAGAAGAACATGGAAACATTAAAATTATGAAGAAACTTACAAGAAAGAACACAAAAAACATGAACTCAGCAAAAGAAGGTATGTAGAACAAAGAAACCAGCAACACCACACAAAAACAAAAATAATGGCAGCAATTAATTCATACCTATTGATAATTACACTGAATGTCAATAGAATAAATGCACCAGCATATGACACGGTGATTGGCATAATGGATAAAAAAAACAAGATCCTTCAATATGCTGTCTGCAAGAGACACACCTTACACATAAAGACTAAAACAGACTAAAAGTTAAAAGATGCAAAAACATATACCAAGCTAATTAAAATTAAAAATGAGCAGAAGTGGCCATACTAATATCTGATGAAATAAACTTTAAGGTAAAAACCAGCATAATAGATAAAAATGGACATTATCTCATGATTAAAGGGACAGTTGAACAAGATGACATAACCATAATAAATATCTATGTTCCCATTGAAAGAGCTCCAAAATATAAAAAGCAAACTCTTATAGATAAGACAAGACAAATAGACAAATATACAATAATGGTGGAAATTTTTAATATATCAATTTTGAAAAAGGATAGAACAACCAGAAAGAAACTTGACAAAGACACAAAGGAACTAAACAACACAATCAGCCAAATGGACCCCATGGATGTGTACAGAGCATTCAAATTCAACACAACAGCAGCACAATACACATTCTTTTCCAGTGCACATGGTACATTCTCCAAAATATACCATGTGTTAGGCCACAAAACAAGCCTGCATAAATTTACAAACATCAAAATGCTACAAAGCATCTTCTCAGACCATAATGCTATAAAATTAAAAATCAACAAAAGGAAGACTAAGGAAATAAAGTCAAATACATGAAAACTGAATAACATCCTGCAAAAAAGTTACTGGGTAGAAGAAGAAATAAAACCTAAATTCATAAAATTCCTAGGAACAAATGAGAATGAAAACACAATATGCCAAAATCTTTGGGACATGGCAAAAGCAATGCTGAGAGGAAAATTTTTTTGCAATAAATGCAAACATCCAAAAACAGAGAAAGAACTAAAATCAACACATTAACACAACATTTCAAACAACTAGAAGCAGACCAGTAAAGTAAACCTACAGTCAACAGAAGAAAGGAAATAATAAAGATTAGAGCAGAAATAAATGAGCTAGAAAACAAACACTATAGAATAAATAGGACAAGAAGCTGGTTCTTTGAAACAATTAATAAAATCGACTACCATTGGCAAACCTAACAAAAGAAAAAAGGGAGCGCAACCAAATAACACACATTAGAAACCAAATGGGTGATGTAATAACAGAACCCGTAGAAACAAAAAGGATAATAACAGAATATCATGAAGAGCTGTACTCCAAGAAATTTGAAAATCTAGAAGAGATGGTTACATTTTTGAAAAAGGTCTACATACCTAAACTTACTCAGAGTGAACAGACTTGTAACAAAGGAAGAAATCAACAGGTCACCAAAAACTCCCAACCAAAAATGTCTAGTTTCAGATATCTTCACTGGTGAGTTTTACCAAACATTCAGGGAAGAGCTGTCACCAAATCTACTCAAATTAATCCAGAACATAGACGAGGACAGACTGAAGCTACAAATTAAGCCCTACAACACTCAATAGACTTCTGTGAACCCAGATGGAGACCTGTTTGGCCAGCAGTGTGCCAAGTCCAGGGGACTCTTGGATCCAGAGTCAGTGACATAATCACAGAGGACTAGAGTGGAGAGTGAAGCATCCAGCTGATACGAAGAGAGGGCACATACATAAGTACACCCACACTTGCAGATAATACCTACTTGACCTGGCTTCAACAGCTGGATAATCAAAGCTCAAACAGAAGAAGAAAGAACAGGGAAAAAAGAATAATCTGACACAATTTGATGAACTTGCTACACCCATGGAAGCAATAGCTCAAAAGAGTGAACAAATATTCAAGCAAGGATCATTCCCACCTCCTCCGTACATGGAGAGGACAGGACATTGGCTACCCAGATTAGGGGGCTACAGAGAGGCAAGAAGTGACTGGCTTACAAGCTTTCAAGAGAGAACCTAGATTCAGAGGGTATGGAGCAAGGGTACTCCACTGAGTAGTATCCATTCTACCTAGTCAGGGCTGATGAAAGGAGATGCAGATAGGTCTCTTGTGATACAATAGTGAATAATTGTCATCAGGACTGATTGTAAGGGCTAGAAATATAAAGGTGAAGGTTTTGGGGCAAAGGGAGGGGAGTGATTAACCTTACAGTCTAGGAACGGAGGTCCCTGGGACCATCAAAGGAGAAGAGCAGAGAATGGAACCCTACCCAGAGAAGCAGTGATGCCAGAAATGGAGGCAGAGATGATGACATGGGAAGATGGAGTGGCTGGAGACTTTGGACCTGGAGAGAGAATGGGGTGCTGTGCAGAAGACAGGGAGGCAGGCTTACAGGGTATACCCTGTGGTTGATCAATGATCCATGTAAGGGATTGTAACCATGGCAAGGAAATGATATACGACGGGATAAATGTGAAGCTGATGTTTTCCATGTAAACTACCACATAATTCACAATAAAGCATTAAAAAAAACAAACAACAAAAACAGTGGGTGGAAAACTTCCTAATACATTCTATGAAGCAAACATAAATAACCCTCATACCAAAACCAGGGAAGGACATCTGTACGAAAGGAAATTATAGACCAGTGTCCCTCATGAACATAGATATAAACATTCTCAACAAAATCCTAACCAATAGAATTCAACAACACATCAAAAAAACAATACATCATGACCAAGTGAGATTCATATCAGTGATACAAAAATGCTTTAGCAGTAGAAAAACATTCAATGTAATCTACCATATAAATAAGGAAAAGGAAAAGAACCACATGATCATACTGAGTGATGCAGAAAAGGCATTTGACAAAATCCAACATCCATTCTTTTTTTTTTTTTTTTTTACAGTTTTTATTGTGAATTATGTGGTTTTACATGGAGAACATCAGTTTTACATTCATCCTATCGTATTTCGTTTCATTGCAATGATTACAATCTCCTCCATGCATCACCAAATAACCAAAAAGTACATCCCACAGGCCTGTCCCCGGCCGTCAGCACACAGCTTCTTTCCCTCCCTGAGTCGTGTCCCTAGCCGCTCCATCTCTCCACATCATTGTCTCTGCCTCCATTTCTGGTGTCACTGCTTCTCTGGGTAGGGTCCTGCATTCCGCTCTTCTCAGTTGATTGTTCCAAGGAGCTCCACTCCTGGACTGCAAAATCATTCACTCCCCTCCTTTTGTTACAAAACATCTACCTTTATATTTCCTACCCTCACAGTCAGTCCTGATAGCAATTATTTACTATTGTACCACATGAGTCTTATCCCCATCTCCTTTCATTAGCCCCATCCCAACAGGTTGGAAATAATTCAGTGGAAATTCTACCTTCTCCCTCCCCCTCTGGAACTAGGCTCTCTCTCTCTCTTTCTCTTTTTTTTCCTTTTCCTTTTATTTGCATTTTATTTTAAGCTTAATTTACTCCCGAGCCATAAATTTTGTTTCTTCAGTTTCTTCTGAGATATCTTTTTCTTCTGTGCAACCTCCTCTTCTGGTTTAGGAACAATTTGTTCCTTTTCAGTGAGGATCATCTCAATATGGCAGGGGGAGCTTATGTAGCGGTTGATCCGACCATGAGCTCTGTAAATTCTGCGGCACATCTCTGGAGTTTTGGTGACCTGGATATGTTCAATGACCAGATAATCCACATCTAAACCCTTAATTTCTGCATTGCTCTCTGCATTTTTAAGCATGTGCAGCAAATATTCAGCACTCTTTTTGGACCACCGACCCTGTGTCCAACACCACCTTTTACATCGGAATGGTACACATTGTTTCTGCAAAGTGACATCTTTAATATACTTGGTGGCTTTCTGGATATGCATAACCTTGATAGCCTGGGCAGTCTCAGGGGTTTTCTTAAAATGGACCCGGAGATTTGAACCTCTGGATTGACGTGATTTTGTGGGGTTTTCTGGGTCAAGTGAGTATCGAACAATTTTGTGAGATAACCTCAGGCTGCTTATGGGAAGAGGAAGACCTAGGCTACCTCTTGAAAGCTTGTAAGCCAGTCACTGCTTGCCTCTGTAGTACTTACCCCCTCCAATTTTGGGTAGCCAATGTCTAAGTTTCCCATCCCTGTCAACCCCGTGTACTGGGATTGATCCTCACTGTAAAGATGTATTGCCTTTTTTGAGCTACTGCATCCATAAGTATAGGTAAAGTTCATCAAATTGTAGCGGGTTACTCTTTTTTTTCCCTTTTCTTTCTTCTTCTAGTCAAGTTCTGATCATCCAGTCATTGAAGCTAGGTCAAATGGGTACTATCTTGTTCATCTCCCCTCACCTCATAGCACCTGGACACTTCACTCTCTGTTCTAGTCTTCTGTGGCCATGTCACTGCCTCTGGACACAGGAGTCCCCGGGTCTTGCCATACTGCTGGACAACCAGGTCTCCACCTGGATTCACAGGAGTCTATTGAAGGTGGTCAGACTTAGCTCCCAACTTCATTGCTGTTTTCTCCCATCTTCCCATTATCTGTGACCAACATGGTCATCAGCCAGACCACACGCCTGCTCGTGTAGTCCCCTTGTGTCTTAGTCTTCAAAGGGAGATTGTCATGAGGGAACCTGACCACTTGCAGTGATGACTCCCAGGTGAACAGCTTGCTTGTTTTTGTAGTAGTCAGTCAGGCTGCGATTATTGTTTTTGATTTTTCCTGTCAGTCTTTCTTTCACGAAGTATCTTCTGTTCTTCTAACCACTCCAGGCGGGTCTACTGGTCGTTTCAAGTGGAAATTTCCCACCTCAGACAATTCTGGATGGGGTTCAGGATTCCACCTAAGGTTTTATGCAATGCAAAGGCTCCACAGGAAGCCTCTTTCAATATTTTTCATTGATGACCTTTATAATTCTGGGATTTACATTTAGTTCTTTAATCCATGATGAGTTGATTTTTGTATAGGGGTGAGGTAAAGGTCTTGTTTCAGTCTTTTACATATTAATTTCCTGTTGAAGAGACTACGTCTTCCCCATTCAATGTACTTTGGTCCTTTGTCAAGGATCAGTGAGCTGCATAGATGGGTTAATTTCTGGATTCTTAATTCTGTTCCACTGATCAATGTATCTTTCATTATACCAGTACCAGGTTGTTTAGACCACTGTAGCCACGTAGTAAATTTTGAAATCAGGGAATGAGAGGCTTCCAACATTGTTCTTCTTTTTAAGAAGTGCTTTGCTTATCCTGGGTCTCTTTCCTTTCCATATAAAGTTTGTAATTTTTTCCATCTCTCAAAAGGATGTCATTGGAATCTGGATTGCGATTGCATTATATGTGTAGATTGATTTGGGTAGCATTGACATTTTCACAGTGTTAAGTCTTCCTATTGAGGAACATGGTATATTTGTCCTTTTTGTAAGTCTCTTTTGGTTTCTTGTAGTGGCGCTTTCTAGTTTTCTTTGTATAGGTCCTTTGTTTCCCTGGTTACATTTATTTCTAAATAGTTCATCCTTTGGGTAGCTATTATAGATGGTATTATTTTCATAATTTCCTTTTCAGTGCTGTCATTATTAGTATAGAGGAATCCAACTGGTTTTGGTGTATTGATCTTGTACCCTGCCACTTTCCTGAATGTTCCAAAGAGTTACAGTAGTTTTTTTGTTTTTTGCTGAGTCTTTGGGGTTTTCTATGTATAGGGTTTTCTATGTATAGGATCATATTATCTGCAAATAGAAAGAGTTTTACTTCCTCTTTGCCAATTTGGATGCCTTTAATTTCTCATCTTTCCATATAGTTCTGATTAAGACTTCCAAAACAATATTGAATTGGAGTGATGATAAAGGGCATCCTTGTCTAGTTCCTATTCACAAAGGGAAGGCTTTCAGTTTCTCTCTATTGAGAATGATGTTGATTCTTAGTTTTATATATATGCACTTAATTTGTTGAATACTTTCCCTTCAATTTCTACTTTGTTCAATGTTTTTATCAAGAGTGGTTGTTGGCCAGGCTGCCAACAAACATATGAACAAATGTTAACTATTACTGGCTATTAGAGAGATGCAAATCAAAACAACAATGAGCTATCTCACACCAGCAATAACAGCAAAGATAAAAAAAAGTAGAGGACAATAAATGCTGGCTGGGATGTGGAGAGACTGGGACCCTCCTACATTGTTGGTGGGATTGCAAAATGGTCCAACCACTCTGGAAAGCAATATGGTGCTTCCACAGAAGGTTGGAAATAGAAATACCTTATGATCCAGCAATTCCTCTAGTTAGTATTTACGCGTGAGAAATACGAGTCATAACGTGAGTAGATAATATGCACACCAATGTTCATAACAGCACTATTTATAATAGCAAAAGGATGGAGACAGTATAAGTGCCCATCATTGGAAAAATGTATAACAAACTGTGGTACATACACACAATGGAATACTATGCTACCTTGAAGAACAACAAGGAAGCTGCAGGCTACTGAATAACATGGATGAACATTGAGGACATTATGCTGAGTGAAATTAGTCAGTCACAAAAGGCGAAATACTGCATAGGACCATTTTGTAAAATGGAGGGCTAAAGCTGAGAGTGAAGCATACAGCTGATATGAACTGAGGGAAGAGACCCAAGAACGCCCAAACTTCAGATAATACCCATTTGACCTAGCATTGATGGCTTGATAATCAGAACTTAACTAGAGGAAGATTTAAAAAAAAAATTTGATAATGTAAACAAGTGTAAATTGCTATTATTCTCATTTTATGAATGAAGAATTTGAGATTTTTTAAAGAGACTAAGAATTGTAAAGCTAATAAGTGTGAGACCCAATAAACCCACTCCACATCTGCCTCTTATGTAGACGTTAAGCTGCAACTTGAAAACATGCTGTAGCCAAGGAAGTCAAAGTTCTGCATGCATCAGTTTTGTTGTTGTTAGGTGCCATCGAGTCGGTACTGACCCATAGCGACCTTATTATACACAGCAGAACGAAACATTGCCCTATCCTGGGCCAACCTCACTACTGTTGCCACACTTGAGTCCATCGATGCTGCCACTTGGCCAATCCATCTCGTTGGGGGTCTTCCTCTTTTTCTATGACCTCCACCTTACCAAGCATGATATCCTTCTCCAGCAACTGGTCCCTCCTGACAATATGTCCAAAGTATGAGAGACGAAGTTTGGCCATCTTGGCCTCTAAGAAGCACTCTGGCTGCACTTCTTCCAACACAGATCTATTCGCTCTTTTGGTAGCCCATGGCAGTTTCAATATTCTCCTCCAACACCATAACTCAAAGGAATCTATTCTTCTACGGTCTTCCTTACATCATATGTCCTATAAATATAGAATAGCTATTATTTTCTGAAAGGAAAGAATGCTGTAATAGTTCTTGATTTTCAATCTTTGTATCAACCCAGGCTTCTCAACAGAATATCAATGTCACTGATAACACAAATAAACACAATTCCATTATTTATAAATACTTACAAAGAGTCAGTCTCTGTTTCTGCCATATTATTTTGCTTTATCTTCACCTTAACCTATTAAACAGGTATTATTTCCCTTTCCTTTTGTACATAAGGAAGTCTGGTAGCATAGTGGTTATCAGGTGGGCTGCTAACCTCAAGGTCAGTAGTTCCAAACTGCCAGCTGTTCCATGGGAGAAAGATGAGGCTTTGTACTTCCATAGAGATTTACAGCCTTGGAAACCCTATGTTGTTGTTGTTAAGTACTGTCGAGTTGGTTCTGACCCATAGTGTCCCTGAACAGGGTTTCCAAGGCTGTAAATCTTTATGGGAGCAGAAAGCCTCATCTTTCTCCCTCGGTACTGCTGGTAGTTTCGAACTGCTAACCTTGTGGTTCGCAGCCTGATTCATAACCACTACGCTACCAGAGCTCAATAGGAAACCCTATACAGGGTCATTATAAGTTGGAACCAATTCCATGGCACATAACCAAACAACCAGTTTTTGTACCTGAATAAACCAAATTAAAATAGTAAATTGTCTAAAAGCATACAGTGTTCAGAGACAATAGTACTAGAATTGAGTCTCTCTAGCCTCATATCTATGTTCTCAACCACTACACTGTGACAGCAGTTCTTCACTGTGCAGATAGCAAGTTAACTGATTCTCCTGCATATATAATCTGTGCAAAGTAAGACACAGTTCTCATATGCATGTATTTCTGTTTGTTTATTACTGTGCCAAGAAAAAACTATCTGCACTGCTTGGGAAATCTTAAGGATGAACAACCTGAGTTTGCTTCCTTGTAAGTAATTGTAACATTGATTGTCAAGTTGCACATTATCCAGGAAAATGTTTCATTTATAATAAATGCCTTGGTATTTCCATTTCTGGCATGGATGTTGTGGTGCATATTCATTATCTATCAAAATATTTTTGTTGTTGTTAATTGTTGGCGAGTCAGTACATGGTTTCTGAGTAAGTGACTGGTGGGTTTGAATCTCCAACCTTAAGGTTATCAGGCCAGTTCTGATCCTACTGCACCACATCAGGACTACAATATGCCATAGGGTTTCCAAGGAATGGTGGTGGGTTTGAATAGCCTACCTTACATTTAAGGAGCCCTGGTATCATAACGGATTACAATTGGACTGCTAATCACAAGGACAGTAGTTTGAAACTATCCGCAGCGTCGTCGTGGGAGAAAGATTAGCTTTGGAAACCCTATACTAGGTTGCTATGAATTGGAACCAACTCTGTGGCACATGATCACCATCTTACTGCTAAAAGCAGTCCAATGCTGGCCTTACAGTGCCACACCAGACCTCCATCAAAATGTGTTTGGGTATCTTTACTTTATTCTTAATGATATAGAATTAAAATTTCCTTATACAATTTCCAAAGTGCTGTGTATTAATATATGAGTTCTGTGTAGTAGAATAATATTACCTACATTTAAAAGGATAGAGATTTTACAAGAACTATTTGAAAAAGAAAATAATTTTATATCAGAACACTTTATTCTGGTCAGTTACTAAAACGAACCATCTAGAGGTCAGATATATTTTCTTTTAATTAAGAGAAAAGTTGAAATTAGATATTATTGAAAGCATGTAAACAAGTTTGCACTCTTTAAATACCTCCTGTATATGAGGGAAGGAGTCCTGGTGTGGCGCTGTGGGTTAATGCGCCAGACTGCAAAGCTGTTTGAACTGCAAGGTCAGCGGTTCAAGCTCACCAGCTGCTCCTCAGGAACTCTATACAGGGTCGCTATGGGTCAGAATCGAATCAACGGCACTTAACAACAACAATATATGAGGGAAAATTCCTGCATCTGAGGAAATGGGCTTAGAAAAATTAAATAATTTATATAAGGTCTATTATTAGTATGGACATCACTGAGATTTGAACACAGATATGTCCCCAAAACCAATTCTCCTTCTAGAAGGTTAACCTACTTTATGCAGGTCATAGGTTTTGGCTTGTTGATTATGCTTTTCTAAATCTAGTTTTCTAAGGTTGGATAAGGTTATTGGATTTTTCCCACAGCATGTGTGGCTGTTTAACTTGTAGTATATATCCTAAAAATGAATTGGACAGAAGTTAACTGGATGCTGCTTATTTTACTCTCCAAATGTCAGGAAGAGGAAAAGGTTGATTCCACTCAGCTGTAAGAAGCTTTTCATTCCCCATTAGCATTTTCAAGGACTTCAATCTCTTCATTCATATATTGAGCCCACCCAATCAATACGAAATGACATGCTAATTAGGAAATACTGATTATAAACTAGAATAAATGTTGGAATCCTATTACAGAGTTAATAATATTTATTTGTTGTTATCTCTGTAATTTATTCATTCAGTAAATGTTTGCTAACAGTCTACAAAGTACAAATTCTGAGATAAGATTGATGATACATCATGTGAAGAAAGGAGAAGTTTCTCTGTTCCCATGAACTTATACTCCAGTGATGAAAAATAATTAATAAAGAAGTTGTTGTTATTGTTAAGTGCTGTTGAGTCAGTTCCAAATCATAGTGGCCTTGTATAGGGTTTCTGAGGAACACTTTGTCGGTTTGAACCACTGATCTGGTAGTTAGCAGTCCAGCACTTATGCTACACTTATCCTACACAAGGAGTCCAATAAAGTAGTAGATACTTGCATACAGTCTATCAGAGTATGGTTGTGCTGTAGTGAAAAACATCCAAGGTTAAGGAAAACAAACATGCAGATATTGGGAACTTTATTCTGTTATTTTAGAGTTTTCAGGAAAGACATTTATAATCAAGTAACATTTAAGTAGACACAGAAAGGAATTGAGGGAACAGAGTATTTAAGGAAAAAAGGAATACCTTGAAACTGAAGAAAGTTTGTTGGGATCAAGACACAAGCTGCATGGCTAGAGTACAATGAGCAGGGGAAACTGGCTGAGGGCTTAGTTGTGATTGAAAGGACTTTGTTTCCTGTCATTATCAGGAGTATTATTATTTTACTCACATTTTAAAAGGCCCAGTTGGACTACCATGTAGAATAGACTGCAAGGGATATAGGGCGACCACTTGAGTGGTGATTTCAATTGTGTATGTAGACAAGAGTTGCTTTAGTTTAGCAAAGTGTGGCAGTAGTAGAGGTGGATGGATGAGACCAGTGGTTTATTTTTGGAAATTTTAAGTTTACATACTACTACTCATGCAAGAACAAAGAGATTGGGTAATTTAACCCAATCCTTTGTTAATCAGAGCACATGTTGTTAGCTGCCATCTAATATGTCGCCACCCTTGGTGGTCCCACACTCTACAGAACTAACCACTACCAGATCCTATATCATCCATATAATTAATTGCAGATTAGGGCTTTCATCAACTGATTTTCAGAAATAGATAGCAAGCTTTTCTTCCTAACCTGTTTTAGCCTGGAAGCTCTGCTGAAATTTATTCAGCATCCAAATAACACACAAGTCTCTACCAAGAAGTTGGTGCATGAGGTGCATTAGGTAAGAATCAAACTCAGGTTTCTCCCATGGAAGAAGAGAATCTACCACTGAATCACTCATGTTCCTGTCAAAGAGATAGTCTTATAGCTATTATAACTATGTAACTAATGGGGCAAAAATGACACGAGATAGGATAAAACACAAAAATAGGAAAGAAAGAGTTAGAGGTAGATGCAGAAACTTTTTAAATCAGGGATGTAAGAACCATGAACAGAAACAAAATGAGTGACTGATATGATGGCAGGAAAGCTGAGGTAGTGTGTGCCCTGGAAGCCTAGATGAAGGAAATATTGTAAGGAGGAGAGGAGACGCAAATTTTGATACTGCTGAGGAGTCAGATAAAGATAGAAATTTCAGTGGTAGACGTAACAATATGTAGTTCACAATAGTCTTGAAAAAAGTGTTTTAGTTAGGTGTTTGGAGGGAAAACCTGACTGAAGTTAGTAACAGAGAATGACAAAAATGGAATTGGATAGCTCTTTCTAGAAATGTTGCTGAAAATGGAAGCAAAGAAACAGACTAATCAATAGCTGGAGAAGATTGGGAGGTCAAAATATTTATTTTTAATCTTTATTTTAAGATGGGAGTAATAATATGTTTGAATGATTTTAGGTTAGGCTGCTAGATGTTGTTGAGCTAAATACTTTCAATATTGTCCTCCAAAACCATAAATCAAATGCATCAATTCTGTCCAACTGTCATGTGCATGTGAGGCTGTTGAAAATACCATGGTTTGGATCAGGTGCATCTTAGTCCTCAAACTGATATCTTTGTTCTTCAACACTTTAAACAGGTCTTGTGCAGCAGATTTGCCTAACGCAATATGTCATTTGATTTCTTGACTGATGTTCCCACGAGTGTTGATGGTGGATTCGAGCAAAATGAAGTCTATGACAATTTCAATTCTTTCTCCATTTTATGGATTTTGTTTATTGGATTTTTGTTTTCTTTACATTGAGTTGCAAGCCAAACTGAAGGCTGTGGTCTTTGAACTTCATCAGTAAGTAAATAGAATTATACTCTTTTATATAATTGAAGAGGAAGAGGGAAATTAAGGACATAAAACTAGATTTGAAAAGTGGAATGGGCACCATCTAATTCTAAGGGAATCTTTATTTAAATCCAGTACCACATTAAAGACGACTAGCAGATTTCTAAACTCTCTTGGTCTCAGCTTTAGAGTTCATGAGTTGAATTAAATAGATAATATTTGAAGTCCTGAAAGATGCTTTCCAGTTCCAACATACTGCGATTCTGTTAGTCATTTGTTTTAATCATTCAGTTAATACTAACTTATTGTTAGTAAGTACTGTCCAGGTAGTTTGAACTTGAAGCAAACATGTATAGGATTTCTGAGTAGTGACTGGTGGGTTTGAATCACCAACCTTATGGTTACCAGGCCAGTTCTTATCCTACCGCACCACACCAGGATTACAATATACCATAGATAGCATCTACATCAGTTGGGAGGTATCAGTATCATTTTTATATTACATTTTATTATTACTATAAAATGAAGGAAAACGTATCTAAGTTCCTTCAAGGATCTTATAAATTAATCCACTGCTGAATTGAAGGAATCTTTCACAGTGAACACATTTGATTGAATTTAATATTCTTCAAGAAGGGATTTATTAAGCCTAGAGATTAATAAAAATTCACTAGAATTTCATTAATTTACATTTTTAGAATCATTGCAATTTTAAAAACAAAAATAAATGTATTAAAATTGTATATCATGAGTTTTCAGGATAATTATACACCCTAACTAAAAGCACGATGTTTTTATTTACTCTGAACATCAAAAACTATATTAACTCTAAACAAAACCCCTTTTTCCCATTACCCCTCATTCCACCTCACCTCACCTCCCATAAAAAAAAAAGTCTAACTTTGATAATTATTGCAGCTATACCCAACCAGCAATCTTACTTCATTTTTTACTCTCTTAGTTCATTATTGGTTACTTTTTCCATTCTCTTCAAGTGTTTTCTACCTCCCCAACTGCAGTCTCAAATGATCTTTTCCTGTTCATTAAGAATATGGAAATTTAAAACAAGTCAATTCCATGACTACTAAGCAACCTCATTTTAACTGGTCTCCAGGGACACTGCCTTCCTGCCTTGTCACTGTAGCTGAGCTGACTAAGTAACTATCTAAGTCAGTGTCTCCACTAGTATGGAAGGTCACATTCATGTTCTCAAGGACAACACCTGCAATTCTACTTTCTTTTGTGAATTATCCTTTTTTAAAAAAACTCTAACATTTAAAAATAATTGATGTATTTGAGTTACGGTGTTGGAGGAGAATACTGAAAGTACCATAGACTGCCAAAAGAACAAATAAATCTGTGTTGGAAAAAGCAAAGCATAATGTTCCCTGGAAGCCAGGATGGCCAGAATTCGTGTCTCATATTTGGAACATATTATCAGAAGGGACCATACCCTGGAGAAGGATATCACGTTTGGTAAAGTGCAGGATCAAAGAAAAAGAGGAAGACCCCAGATGAGATGGATTGACACAGTGATAGTAGTAATGGGCTGAAACACAGCAATGATGGTGAGGTTGGTGCAGGACTGGGCAGTGTTTCATTCTGGTGTGTAGGATTGCTATGAGTTGGTACCAACTCAATGTCACCTAACAACATTATTCAATTATATCATGGCTCACATTATTAAAGTATGTCATTGTTTAAAAATTGAATAACCAATACCTGTAAAGTAGAGTGCTTCACACTATGAATGTTATCAAAGAAGACACTATCATAGCTCAGGACCTGAAAAAGGAATATAAGGAAAGAGAAGAATGCAAACAAATTAACAAAAGACCAATTCAATAACTCATGGCCATTTGTCAACATGACAATGAACCCTCTTTATTGATAAGCATGTTCCTTGTCCTGATAACTGAGCAAGAATATTGAGATATGTTGTGTCGTTGTTTTTCTGTGTACCATCAAGTTGGTTCCCACCCATAGACACACCGTATATAGAAATATCACAGTCTTAATTACAAAACCAAACAAAAACAAACATGCAGTATAGTGTTAGTGGACACTTAGTGAGAAGCCATTCAGTATTTATCATATTTTTTCATGTTAATACTGAAGGATATGTCCTACTCATCTGTTAGTTTATTTGACTGTGGTGGTTTCCATGTTGCTGTGATTCTGAAAGCTAAGCCACTGGTATTTTCAATACTAGCAGGTTCACTCATGAAGGACAGGGTACAGCAGAGCTTTCAAACTAAGACAAGAAGAAGGAGAATTGGATGATTTCTGGATGGTTAGCCACTGGAAACCTCATGACGAATAGTGAAACACTGTTACATATCACCAGAATGTTGAATATTGAAACAGTATTAATAACACCAGAAGATTTTCAGATGTAATGACAGAAGATGAACCCCTCAGGTCAGAAGTAACTCAAAATTATGGCTGGTGAAGAGCTGCCTCCTCAAAGTAGAGTTGACCATGATGATACAAATGGAGTAAAGCTTTTGGGCCTGATGAAACTCAAAATGAGGTGAAACCACTCTCAACATTCATTAATAATCACAACATGAAATATATGAAGTATTGTTGTTGTTAAGTGCTGTCTAGTTGGTTCCAAACTATAGCTACCCTCAATAGGGTTTCCAAGGAGTGTCTAGTGAGTTTGAAATGCCGATCTTACTATTCAAAATGATCTTGTAGCTCACTGTTTATCCTATAGCACTACACGAGGACTCTGTATGAAGTATGAATCTAGGAATATTCGAAGTTGTTAAAAATGAAGTGGAATGCATAAAAATCAATATCCTATACATTGGTGAGCTGGAACTGACTGGTATTGGCCATTTGGACAATGACAATAATATGATTTTCTATAACAGGAATGACAAATTGAAGAAAAATATTGTCGCATTTATTATCAAAAACAGCACTTCAAGATATATCTTAAAGTGTAATAACCATACACATATACCTACAAGGAAGGTAGATAGGTGCACTATTATTCAAATTTACCCACCAACCACGAATGTCACTGATGGTCAAATTGAAGAATACTAACAACTTCTAAAGGACTTCTGGTAGTGTAGTGGTTATGAATCAGACTGCTAATCTCATGGTCAGCAGTTCAAAACTACCAGCTGTTCCATGGGAGAAAGATGAGGCTTTCTGCTTCTGTAAAGATTTACAGCTTTGGAAACCCTGTACAGGGTTGCTATGAATCAGAACTGACTCCAGGCACATAACAACAACACCAACCAACTTCCAAAGGAGCCCTGGTGGTGCAATAATTAGCACTAGGCTGCTAACAAAAAGGACAGAAGTTCAGGCCCCACCAGCTATTCCACTGAGTAAGATGGCAGTCAGCTTCTATAAGGATTTAAACCTTGGAAACTCCATGGTGCAGTTCTACACTGTGGAGTCCTGAAATACTGCACTGGATAAGAACACTATACAGGATTACTGTGAGTTGGAATGGACTTGATGGCTTGTAACAACTTAAGAACAACCAACTTTTTCAACTGAAATTGATCAAATATGTAATAAAGATGTACTGAAAATTACTGGTGATTAAAATGCAAAGGTAGGAAACAATAAGAAAGCATCAGTAATTGGAAAATATGGCTATGTTAACAGAAACAATACTGGAGATTTCATGATAGAATTTTACAAGACCATGATAGAATTTTACAAAACCAATGACCACTTCATTGCAAATACCTTTTTACAACAACGTAAAAGATAACTATACACATGGACATCACCAGATTAAAAACACAAAACTCAAATTAATTATATCTGTGGGAAGAGATGGTGGAAAAACTCCAGATGATCAGCCAAAATGAGACCAGGGACAAACTGTGAAACAGACCACCAATTGCTCATATTCGAGTTTAAGCTGAAGCTGAAGAAATTAAAACAAGCTCACAAAAGACTAAATACGATCTTAAACATATCCCACCTGAATTTAGAGACCATCTGAAGAACAGATTTGATGTATGAGATACAAATGACAAAAGACCAGAAGTGTTGTGAGAAAATATCATAAACATTATAGACAATGAAAGAAAAAGGTAATTAAGAAAGAAAAAGGTAATTAAGAAGACAAGAAAGAAGGAAAAGGCCAAAATGAATGTCAGCATAGAGATGCTAAAGTAAATGGAATAATTGAGGAGGCAAAAAAGCTGTTCAAAATAGTCTCTTCCAGCTTCTTACTAAAATAGCTGCAGAACATTAAAAATTAAAATGTATAGACTGAAATGAAAAGTGTTATTGAAAGGTAGGTCTATCAGTCAATCTGTGAAAGAGATTTCAGTCTCTGCAGGGTCAATTAATTAGATGTGAATAGTAGGTTCACATAATATGTCAAAGGCTTTATGAACTCTGCTCCATAAGAGCACGTCCACCTAAAAATATCTGCATTTAGAAAGACTACTCATCTCTTTCATACTGTTTGCTTAATCACCATTACTTCAATTTAGACTCTTTCAAAGGGAAAAATTATTAGTCTACTAAGTTTTATGTCAACCAGAGTACCTTTTTAGTATCCCTATCCTCAAAGTCAATTTTACAAATTATAGGGGAAAAATTCCAAAACATCAAACAGGCAGAGAAGGGGTGAAACATCCAAAGAGATTTTTTAAAGTGTGCATATGTAGGAAAGTTCTGGGGTAGCAAGACCCATCTGGAAAGTATAGTCCCCTCACATGAAGCATTTTCATAAGTTAGGCATGGTGGAGTCAAGACAAGGACTTGTTTAATAAAAGCAAAAAATTACCCCCAAATTACAAAAAAGATAACATAGCCAGTAAAACCACACTTGTTTTAGAATTCCAACAAATGTAACTGACAATGTGAAAAGTGTCAAATCAGAACTCAAGTGCTTTGAGAATGGGGTCACGGAGAGTTTGCAACAGGGACAAAAAACAAAACTTATTTCCCAGATCTAAACCAGAAGAAAATCAACATGAAGCTTGTGACAAGTCTTTTGGGGAAAATATGATACCGTGGGTAGCATCCTAAAAATTGTGAAACAGAAACTTGAGGGTTAGATGGGGAGAGAGAGGCAAATTGCTAATACATGTCAAAAATAAAACTGCATAGAAAAACTATATATTTGAAAAAAAGTGCTGTTTTCATAATCGCAACTTCTCCCGTTTGCTTTTTCTAACTGCAGATTTATTTTTGGAATGTAGGTAGTTTGGGAATCATGTGGTGTTAAGCACTTTGCTATGTTTTAAAGAAAATTTAAGTAAAGTTAAGTTCTTTTAAAAAAAGTTGTTTACTAAGCATGATTATTGAATTTGTAATTAATCGAATGCCCTTCCCTTTTTAAGTAGAAACATCTAACTACAGGAAATATCTGCAGTATTTCAGAACAACAATCAGAATTATACCTTATGTGTGTGAACACACACAAATAAACAGAATGAAGAACTAAACACTTAATGATTTGATTAGTTCAGGGAACTGATGTGGAAAATGTAGGGTAATATTTTTTATATTACTATCAGAAAAGGTAGGGAGGTACTAAGGTTTTGTGACTGGTGATTAGGCTAGGAGTCATGGTTATTAACTACACTATGATTTTAGTTTCCTATTTTCATGTTTCTCTTAAGTGCTGTTGAGTTGGTTCCAACTTATAGCAACCCTACATAGGGTCTCCAAGAAGTGGCTAGTGAGTTTGAACTGCTTACCTTGTGATTCAAACTGACCTACAGACCCTTACTAGTCATTTAAATCATTAAACATTAGTGACTTCTAATAGTTGCTCCTTTAGTTGGCTATCTAAGGATTGTATCTTACCTTCCATTGTTTAGAAAGCACAATTTCCTCATGTTTTACTGAATTTGTTCAGGGAAACTCCACTTTAGAAATGAATCTTTTACCAAATTTAGAAAATATTTCATTTTTTCTCCATAGCTACTACCCAGTATGACATCTGTTAAATAGTTCTATAAATCATTCTTCTCTTCAGTTGCCTTGACACTATTCAACAGAAACTTGCGGTAATTGATCCTGATGCAGTCTTTACAGCAGATCTATTTCACTAACCTAAAGGGATTTACAGCTGTCCTCACTGCATCCTCTCAACAGTTTTCAAGTGATATATGATAAGCTATGCTTTTCTAAGGGGGAAAGGATTTTTGACAATTTTAACTTCAAACCTTGGTGGCAAAGTAGTTACAGTATATTCTTCACTCTCTTCAGTACATTACTGCACCTCATCACCATCTCTGATTTTCATAGGAGTTCTTTGAAGAGGTTTGCATATTCCCTTAGCTGTTGTAATTCAGACTTTGATAACCACCCAGCTCTTTTTTAGACTACTAACTGATTATTATCCATGGTGGATTTCTGAGCCTAGTTTCAGGGGCAAGCATTTCATTTCATGGTTGTCTTAAAAATATTTGTAGGGCTATCATCAGGTTTTGTTTTTTGTTTTTACTTGAAAGCTAAATTGGTGCCATTAACTTAGAGTAGTGCTCAGCCTTGGCTTCCTCAACAAACTCATAAATAGTTGAAGTGAGATTTAAGACCTAGACATAATCTAGATGCTTAGAATGGCGTGGGAGAGAGTTGTTGTTGTGGTTAAGTGCCCTTGAGTCAGAGAGCTACTAACCTTTTTATCTGCATATCCTCTGCTCTAACATTTTGTTAGGAGATTGGAAATGCACTTGAGATTTTTAGATCCTTAGAAAAGGCAAACGGTTGCTATTCAAGAAGCATCAGCACCACCTCAAGGGCATTTATTCACCTAGTTTTCTAATGTGTTCATTTTTATCTTGTTAATTGTGACAAACCTAATACTATTAAATAGAATTTAAAACTGCTCCTATCAGCATGCTATACGAGAAGCAAATCAAAGTCAGGTCCTGGGGTTAAGAAAATAATGTTAAAAGGCTTGTTAAGTATCTCTAATTACATCATTGACATCATACAGCTCTTTTAAAACATTGGAGTAAATTAAGAATAATGATTCAAAACCTGAGCTTTACATTTTTCTAATAAGCATGACATTTTAAAAACAAAGAAAAACCTCTCTTAGGTTTAAATTGATATCAAATGAAGTAAAATTCATTTCACCTATAAGGTGAACATAAAGCCATCTGGATTTTAAACCTACTAAATTGAATCTCCTTACCATAAGATTATAATACTAATAGATATGACTTTTAGGGCTCAAACTTTCTGTACACTCACTATGGAAAATTTATTTGGTTATATCTTTAATTAAGAATCTTAACTGAGTTGGGTGATTTTAACAAATATGTGAGTTATCCCTTGCTTTGAAGGATTTTTTCCAATCAAAGATTTTATGTAATGCTAGCCATTTACTGTTTTTCTTGTATTGTATTTGTGTATCTTACATTATAATAAAAAAACATTTGTTTTGAAATTTTCTAATATTAATAATGTAAGCATTTAAAAACCTATAGGAAAAATTATGTGTAATTTTGATTTGATTCCCAAGAGTAGTTCTCCACGTGTTTGATAGATGCCAGTGTTGAGTTAACTTCAGGGTAAATGTATGCATAAGAGGTATTCTTGCTGTACTAAAGAATATTCTTTTTAAATATATATACACACACACATAAATACATTTATATTTCAAAAATAAGCTCTCTAGCACAGATACTTTTAGAGGAATAACAGAGCAGAAACCAAACACACTTTACAGGAGGAAGGTGTGCCCTTCTGTTCCCACAAAAATGTACAACGTCAGAAATTCAATACAGGGATTACCATGAGTCAGAACCAGTTCTACAGCATTTAACAACAACAAAAACATATATATAAGGAGCTATGGTAGCGTAGTGGTTACAAATCAGGCTGCGAACCACAAGGTCAGCAGTTCAAAACTACCAGCTGTTCCGCGGGAGAAAGATGAGGCTTTCTGCTCCCGTAAAGATTTACAGCCTCGGAAACCCTGTACAGGGTTGCTATGAGTCAGAACCTACTCCACGGCACACAACAACAACAATGGTAGCATAGTGAATTGCCAGTTGGGCTGCTAATCTCCCTGTCACTCCAAGCTGGATAAAATCTCTGTTCCTGTACAGATTTATAGCTTCAGAAACCCTATACAGGGTTGCTATGAGTCAGAATAATTTCTGTGGTTTAAAATCTTTTGCAGAAGTTTGGTGGCTCCATAGGATTGGGATTAAGGATACGTGTGTGTGTGTGTGTGTGTGTGTGTGTGTGTTTAAAGTGTCTAAGACTGTTTCAGGTTTTATATGAGGTTTAGTAGTAGTTGTTGTTGTTAGGTGCAATCGAGTCAGTACTGACTCATAGCGACCTTATGCACAGCAGAATGAATCACTGCTCGATCCTGGGCCAACCTCACTACTGTTGCCATGCTTGAGTCCATCGATGCTGCCACTTGGCCAAACCATCTCGCTGGGGTCGTTCTCTTTTTCTCTGACCCTCCACCTTACCAAACATGATATCCTTCTCCAGTGACTGGTCCCTCCTGACAATATTTCTGAAGTAAGAGAGATGAAGTTTGGTCATCTTGGCCTCCAAGGAGCATTCTGGCTGCACTTTTTCCAAAATGGATCTATTGGTTCTTTTGGCAGCCCATGACCTTTTCAATATTCTCCTCTAACACCATAACTCAAAAGCATCAATTCTTCTATGATCTTCTTTATTCACTGTCCAGCTTTTGCATACATATGAGGTTATTGAAAATACCATGGCTTGGGTCAGGTGCACCTTAATCCTCAAACTGACATCTTTGCTCTTCAACACTTTCAAAAGGTCTTGTGAAGCAGATTTACCTAATGCAATACCTCATTTGATTTCTTGACTGATGCTTCTGTAAGTGTTGATAGTTGATCCAAGAAGAATGAAGTCCTTGACAACTTCAATCTTTTCTCCATTGATAAGAATGCTGTTTATTGGTCCAGTGGTGAGGATTTTTGTTGTCTTGACATTGAGATGTAATCCATACCAAAGGCTGTGCTGTTGATCTTCTTCAGTAAATGTTTTAAGTCCTCTTCACTTTCAGCAAGTAAGGTTGTATAATCTGCATATCACAGGTTGTTAATGAGTCTTCCTCCAATCCTGATGCCACGTTTTTCTTCATATAACCCAGTTTCTTGGATGATTTGCTCAGCTGCAGGTTAAATAAGTATGGTGAAAGAATACAACCCTGTCACACACCTTTTTAAATTTTAAACCATTCAGTGTTCCCATGTTCTGTTCAAACAACTGCTTCTTAGTCCAGATACAGATTCCTCATGAGCACACTTAAGTGTTCCAGAATACTCATACTTTGCAATGTTGACCACAGCTTGTCATGATCCACACAATTGAAAGCCTTTGCGTAGTCAATAAAGGATGGGTAAAAATCTTTCTGGATTCAGAAAAGGCCGGATTCAGAAGAGGCCATGGAATGAGGGATATCATTGCTGATGTCAGATGGATCTTGGCTGAAAGCAGAGAATATCAGAAAGATGTTTTATCCTGCTGCTATTCATAGGGTTTTCCATGACTAAATATTTGGAAGTAGGGTGATACTGCTGGTATTTAAAATACCAGTGGCATAGCTTTCAGAATCACAGCAACTCACAAGCCACCACAGTATGAAAAACTGACAGACAAATGGTAGCCATTTGGTTTTAAGTGTAAACTATCACTTTCTAGTAGTTGGGATCCCCATAGTTATGTAATTTAATACAGGCATAGTTAACTCTGATGAGTGGCTATGAGAAGCCAATCAATTAAAGTGATGCTTCCTTGGGGTTATGGCCTCCTCCTAATATAATCGACACAGGAGAGAATCTCTCTCTCTCTCTTCTGCTGGGGTCCTATGACTCTATAATTGTAAACCATTCCCTTGATAATAAACTTCTCTTACTATATATGCATATATATATTCACTAGTTTTGCTTCTCTAGAAAACCTGACCTAAGACACAGTCCTTGTGTGGTGCTGTAGAATAAACACTGGCACTTTACAACAAGAAAAATATTTTTTACAGATGAAGATTTATGTTTCTTTTTTGAATAAAGAGTCAGTAAATTTGCAGAAGCAGATCACTAGGTCTTTCTCCATGAAGCTACCAAATGGGTTCCAACCAGAAACATTTCCGTTAGCAAATCAGTGCTTAACCATTCAGCTACCAGGGCTGATTGCAAAGAAACACCTGTCTTTATATGACATATGATATAGTTATCACTCCTGTATTACCTCTTTGATTGACCTGTCACAAGTTGCTACACATAATTTATTCTAAATTTACCCAATGATTGTGTTGGTCATCTGTGTTGGCTAATCGCTTTGATATCATTCTTATATCATTCATATCTTTATGAAGGAGCAGGAAGTTAGAACATGGAGCCAGGTGTCTAGTCTAAAACACTTACAGACGTAGCAAGATAGGAACTTTATCTTCCTTGATGTTTACATTTCAAAGACATGGCTCCCAGGCTGGTCAAAAAGCATCCCTGTGATATAAAAATGTCAAGATGCTTGTTTAATTTTTTTAAGAATTGAATTCATTGGATCAAAGTGTTGATTTGAACAAACTGTAGTACCGCTTCTCTTTCCCTGCCCAAGAATCTGAATTTTTACCCGTTCTCTGTTCAAGCAAGAATGTTGTTGTTGTTAAGTGCCATCGAGTCGGTTCCAACCCACAGCGACCCTGTACAGGGTTTCCGAGGGTGTAAATCCTTACGGGAGTAGAAAGCCTCATCTTTCTCCCACGGAGCGGCTGGTAGTTTCGAACCGCTGACCTTAAGGTTCGCAGCCCGATTCGTAACCACTATGCTACCAGAGCTCAAGCAAGAATACCAGTGCCAATTCCAGTTGCCTTCCAGTCTACTCTGACTTTTGCAAATGTTACATGTATCAGAGTATAACTGTGCTTCATACAATTTTCAGTGACTTTTATTTTGGAAGTAGATTGCAAGGCCCTTTTTACAAGGTGTCTATGGGTGAATCTGAACCTCCAGCTTATCCATTACTAAACTCTGCTAGGTAATCCAAGCCAGATGTTCATTTGAAGCCAGGATGATGAGACTAGGTCTCTTACTTCTGACTTGTTATCCAGAGGGACCAGTCCCTGGAGATGGTAAAGTGGAGTGTCAATGAAAAAGAGGAAGACCCCCAATGAAATGAATTGACACAGTGGCAGAAGCAATGATCTCAAGTGTAACCACTATTGTGAGGACGGCACAGGACTGGACAGTGTTTTGTTCTATTGAACATGGGGTCGCTATGAGTCAGAACCCACTCAATGGCATCTAACAATAACAACAATAATTATTCCAAATTATGATATAATTTCATAGGATTTCTAGAAGGATTAAAGGACCAGGCTCATAAAACATTAAAGAATAATTATTATTTATTGTAATAAAACAGAAATGTTCAAATGTTCAACCTGGTTTTATATGAAAACTCAATTCTTAGCAAATTCCAATTGAAATACTTTGCAGTAGTCTGAAACACAGGTATCTCTCGACACGGGAGCAGGCATTGGACATGGCTGCACCTTCCCTCGTGACTACATTTGCTGCCCGGCTACTCCAGTGGGCACAGAGCTTGCCGCCCCCCGCCATCGCTCCCTCCACCTTTTGGAAGTACGAAATGAAGCAGTGGTCCTTTCTGGAAGGAAACTTGCTCAGCAGATCAAGCAAGAAGTTCACCAGGAGGTGGACCAGTGGGTATCATTGGGCAACAAATGGCCACACCTGAGCGTGGTTCTGGTCCAAAAGAATCCTGCAAGAAGTTCTTACATCCTCAACAAAACCAGGACTGCTGCAGGTGTGGGAATCATCAGTGAAACAATTTTGAAACCAGCTTCGATTTCTGAGGAAGAACAGTTGAATTTAATCAATAATCTCAACAACGATGACAATGTAGATGGCCTCTTTGTTCCGCTTCCTCTTCCAGACCACATTCCAGAGCAGAGAGAAAGGTCTGCAGTGCTGTTTCTCCAGACAAGGATGTTGACGGCTTTCATGTAATTAATGTGGGGAGACTGTGTTTGGACCAGTATTCCATGTTACCTGCGACTCCCTGGAGTGTGTGGGAGATAATTCAGTGAACAGGAATTCCAACCCTGGGGAAGAACATGGTGGTTGTTGGACAGTCAAAAACTGTTGGGATGCCTATTGCAATGTTGCTGCACACAGATGGGGCACAGGAATGTCCTGGAGGTGATGTCACTGTTACAATAGCTCATCGGTACACTCCCAAAGAGCAGTTGAAGAAGCATATAATTCTTGCAGCTATTGTGGTGTCTGCTGCAGGCATTTCCAATCTGATGACTGCAGATATGATCCAGTAAGGCGCAGCTGTCATTGACGTGGGAATAAATAGAGTTCAAGATCCCGTGACTTCTGAACCCAAGTTGTTAGGGATGTGGATTTCGAAGGAGTCCGAAAGAAAGCCGAGTACATTACTCTGGTTCCTGGAGGCCTTGGTCCCATGACAGTGCTGATGCTAATGAAGAATACCATTACTGCTGCAAGAAAACTGCTGAGGCCTGAAGAGCTAGAAGTGAAGTCTAAAGAGTGTGGAGTAACATCCAATTAACTGTTGTATTATCTGGGTCATCAGCAGCACTCCACTCCAGTTCAAGAAGCAAAACAGGCCAATAGAATTGCAATATTCTTTGTTTATTGTTCTGAAATGGTTTTAAATGATGCTTTGTATTTATTGAAAACTGAAATGGATGGATGTTTGTACACAAAACTTTGCAGTACCTCACAGGTGATCATTCCAGTGTCATTTTGGGTCTTAAAATCTAGCCAAGAGCAGCATTAACCAAGTGATTAACATGTGGACATGTTAATGGATGTTGAACTTTGTCAAACTGCTTCCATTGTTAAAATTGACCTTTTCTAGGATTGTGTTTCCCAAGTGCTACTCCAATAAGAGTTGATACTTTAGGTTCCAAACCTACTGAGTTCAACTAGTCAAACCAAAGGAAAAATGTTGCTGGAGAAACTTTGGGAAAAGATAAAAAGGAAGAAATGATAGTAGCTGGGTATAAAAAAGTTACCTTTGTTTGCTATTGTCTGATAACCAGGTTTATATAAAATAAAATTGGATTGGGTAAGAAAGTGGCATGTTAATAATATTCCTAAACTGTTATATTGTAGAATAGTTATTTGGAAAATGTTTTGCGTTGTGCTATTTGTTACTAGCTCTTGTTTTATGTATGTTACTATTCAGTGATATCTCCCATTTTACTTTTCTAGGACTGAAAATCTTATCTTATAAGTTATTCGTGTGTGTTGTCATATCTGGCTTTAAACTTTATTGTTAAATATTTATACTACTAAAGGGTATCTATATAGTTTCTTGGTATATCTTGAAACATATTTTTGAAAAACAAAATAGATACAGTGTTGGGCTTAATAATCATTAGGCAGCATAGGTAATGAGTATGCAACCTATTTTTCCACCAAAGAATTGTCATTAGCTGCCTGATTTTCTCTGATGTACCTGTTAGCTTTCCTGAAAGATTTTTAAGAGTTTATGTTAATAATTGAATTTAACCAGACTTTGATGAAAGCATTTAAATTTTTATTATTTCTTTTTTATAAAACATTTTTGTCTGGTATGGAATGAGTTTCTGAAATATTGCACCATCCTACTAGCTGTCATCTAACTAGAATTACTTTTTGTTTTTTTAAACTTTTTATTGTGAATTGAGTAAAGGTTTACAGAACCAATCATAATCCCATATTCAACAACTATACACTTCATATCACAATGATTGCAATCCACTCTATCACTTAACAGTATTTACCTCTAGTCACTTTATTTTTCTTTCCTTCCCATCTTCCTACTCACCCTGTAACCATCCTAGAAGATTACATTTAGCAAGAAAAATCTCTTCTTAACTTTTAAAATGGACTTTTGTGATTGTCTAATTTCATTCAGCAAAATGTCCTCCAGGTTTATCCATACTGTGCGATGTTTTACAGATTCTTTGTTATTCTTCAATCACTTTTCAATGTTATATAATATTCCATTGTACGTACATACCATTGTTTGTGTAACCATTCTCCTGTTGTTGGACATTTAGGCTGTGTCCATAGTTTTGCTATTGTGAACAGTACTGTAATCAACATGGTGTGTATATATCTAGTCATATCACAGGTTCTAACCTACCTTGTGTTCTGGTACTTAACCCTATAGCACCACACCTGACACCTTCTGTTGTTTTAATGTCGTGTAAATCTTTCTGATTTTCCTTTATTATTTTGATGTGAAGGTGTATTCATTTTCTTTGAGGTAACTGTGTAATTGTTTTCCCCATTTAAAACAGTCTGTTTTATCTTGAAATCTACTTGACTTCCTTGTCATTTATAAGTTCTGTATCTACAATATCCCCCCCCCCCCTTTTTATCTATAAGTTTTTATTGTGAATTGAGTGACGGTTTACATGGGAGAATATCAGTTTTGCCTTCATCCTATCATAGTTCGTTTCATTGCGATGGTTACAATCCCTTCTATGCATCATAAAAAAAAAAAAAAAAAAAAGCACAGGTAAACAAACATCTGTTTGGTCTTCTTTCTTCCAAGATCCATCAGACTCAGTAATGATATCCCTTGTTCCCTGTCCTCTTCTGAATCCAGCTTGAACCTCGGGAACATCCCTGTCAATATATGGGTGCAGCGGTTTTTGTATTATCTTTAGCAAAGTTATACTTCCATGTGATATTAATGATATTGTCCAATGATCTCTGCATTCCATTGGATCACCTCTCTTTGGAATGTGGATCTTTCCAGTCAGTTGGCCAGGTAGTTGACTTCCAAATTTCTTGGTTATACATAACTGAGTACCTCCAGGACCACATTAGATTGTTGAAATATTTCATCTTGCATTTCATGAATTTCCAATATCTTTTTCATGCCAACACCTTCAATGCACATTGGATTTCTTCCTTCAGTGTCATTGGCTTTGATCATATGTTACCTCCTGAAATGGTTTAACACTGAACATTTCTTTTTGGTACAGTGACTCTGTGTATTCTGTCCATCTTCTATTGGTGCTTTCTGCATCATTCAATATTTTGCGTATAGAATTCTCCATTATTTCAATGTGAGGCTTGAATTTTTTTTTTCAGCTCCCTCAGCTTGAGAAATGCTGAGTGTGTTCTTCCCTTTGGATTTTCAAACACCAGGTTTCTGTACATTTCATTATAATATTTGACTTTCTGTTTTTGAACTGGTCTTTGAAATTTTCTGTTCAGCTCTTTTACTTCATCATTTCTTACATTTGCTTTATCATCTCTACACTGCAAAGCAAGTTTCAGAGTCTCTTCTGACATCCATTTTCATCTTTTCTTGTCTTCTTACTGACCATTTGCTTTTTTCCTGTATGATGTTCTTAATGTTATCCCACAGCTCTTCTGATCTTTGGTCTTTAGTGTCTAATGCATCAAATCTGTTCTTCAGATATGTTCAAGGTTATAGTTTGGCTCTAGTGGACTAGTTTTAATTTTCTTCAGCTTCAGTCTGAACTTGCATATTCACAATTATGTTCCACAGTCTGCACCTGGCCCTGCTTTGAATGATGACATGGAGCTTTCCCACTCTTTCTTTCCATGTATATAATCAATTTGACTTCTGTGTCTTACATCTGGTGAGGTCATTGTGTATAGCCATCTTTTATGTTGTTTAAAAAAGGTGTTTTCAATGAGGAAATCATTGGAATTAACTGGTCTTCATTGGTGTTGTTGTTATTATTGTTAAGTATTGTCGAGTCAATTCCAACTCACAGCAACCCTGTATAGGGTTTCTGAGTAGTGACTTGTGAGTTTGAACCACCTACCCTGTGATTCAAACAGAACCTTGTGGTCCAGTATTTTATCCCACTGTACTTTACCAGGTCTTCCTTGTAGGCATATGGATATTATCCTATAACAGACAGTGAGTATTTTAGGACCTCTTCACTTTCAGTGAGTAAGGTTGTGTCATCAGCACATCACAGGTTGTTAATGAGTCTTATTCCATATTTTTCTTCATAGAGTGCAAAATCTTAGATTATTTGCTCAGCATACAGATTAGCCAAGTATGGTGACATAATACAACCCTGATATACTCCTTTGCTAATTTTAAACTATTCATTGTTTCTTTGTTTCTAGTTGATGGGATGAACTAGACTTTGGCTATCAAAAAGTGTGGGGGAAGAGCTACAAAGCAATGAAGTTGATGTTGTAATTATTGTTGTTGTTGTTAGGTGCCATTGAGTCGGCACCGACTCATAGCAACCATATGCACAGCAGAACAAAACAATGTCCGATACTGGGCCAACCTCATTACTGTTGCCACACTTGAGTCCATCGATGCTGCCACTTGGCCAATACATCTCATTGGAGGTCTTTCTCTTTTTCTGTGACCCTCCATCTTACCAAATATGATATCCTTCTCCAGAGACTGGTCCCTCCTGACAGTATGTCCAAAGTATGAGAGACGAAGTTTGGCCATCCTGGTCACTAAGGAGCACTGGTTGCACTTCTTCCACAACAGATCTATTGGTTCTTTTGGAAGCCCATGGCACTTTCAGTATTCTCCTCTAACACTAATTCAAAGGCATCAATTCTTCTACGGTCTTCCTTATTCACTGTCCAACTTTCACATCCATATGAGGTTACTTAAAATATCATGGCTTGGATCAGGTGCACCTTAGTCCTCAAGCTGACATCTTTGCTCTTCAACACTTTAAAAAGTTCCTGTGCAGCAGATTTGCCTAATGCAATACATTGTCTGATCTCTTGACTACTGCTTCTGTGACTGATGATAGTTGATACAAGAAGAATGAAGATGATCCAAGAAGAAGGAAGTCCTTGACAACTTCAATCTTTGTAATTATTGTTAGGTACCATCAAGTTGGTACCAACTCATACCAACCTTAGGCACAACAGAACAAAACATTGCCTGGTCCTGGGATACCTCCCAATTGTTGCCATGCTTGAGCACATTGATGCTGTAATTTTGACAATCCATCTTGCTGGGGGTCTTCCCCTTTTTCTCTGACCCTCCACCTTAACAAACGTGTTATCCTTCTCCAGCAACTGGTTCCTCCTGGCCTCCAAGGAGCACTCGGGCTGCACTTCTTGCAACACAGATCTGTTTGTTCTTTAGGCAGCCCATGGCACTTTCAACAGACTTCTCCAACACCATAACTCAAAAGCATCAATTCTTCTACAGTCTTTCTTATTCACTGTCCAGCTTTCGCATGCATATGAAGTTATTGAAAATATCATAGCTTGGATCAGGCACACCTTAGTCCTCAAGCTGACAGCTTTGCTCTTAGACACTTTAAAAAGGTCTTTTGCAGCAGATTTGCCTAATGCAATACGTCATCTGATTTCTTGACTGCTGCTTCCATGACTGTTGATGGTTGATCCAAGAAGAATGAAGTTCTTGACAACTTCAATCTTTCTTTGTTGATAAGAGTGTTGTTTATTGTTCCAGTGGTAAGGATTTTTATTTTCTTTACATTGAGATGTAATCTACTCCGAAAGCTGTGCTCTTTGATCTTCATCAGTAAGTATTTTAAGTTTTCTTCACTTTCAGCAAGCAAGGTTGTATCATCTGCATATCGCACGTTGTTAATGAATCTTCCTCCAATCCCAGTGCCATGTTTTTCTTCATATAACCCAGTTTCTCAGATTATTTGTTCAGCATACAGTTTGAATAAGTATTGTGAAAGAATACAACCGTGTCACACACCTTTCTACATTTTAAACTATTCAATGTTCCCATGTTCTGTTTGAACAACTGCCTCTTGGTTCAGGTAGGGATATCTCACGAGCACAATTAAGTGTTCCAGAATACTCATACTTCACAATGTTGTCCAAAGCTTGTGATTATCCACAAAATCAAAAGCCTTTGTGTAGTCAATAAAGCACAGATAAACATCTTTCTGGTATTCTCTGCTTTCAGCCAAGATTCATTGCACATCAGCAATGATATCCCTCGTTCCATGCCCTCTTCTGAATCTGGCTTGAACCTCTGGAAGTTCTCTGTCCATGTATGTTTGTAGCCATTTCTATATTTCCTTTAGAAACCTTTACTTGCATGGAATATCAAAGATATTGTTCAATGATTTCTGCATTCCATTGGGTCACCTCACTTGGGAATGGGCACAAATACGGATCTCTTCCAATCAGTCTGCCAGATAGTTGTCTTCCAAATTTTTTTGCCATAGATGTGTGAGTGTCTCCAGTGCCGCCTCTCTTTCTTGAAAGATTTCAGTTTTTATTCCATTGATTCCTGGTGCCTTGTTCTTTGCCCATTCCTTCAATACACCTTGGATTTTTCCATTCAGTATTCTTGGTCACATACTACCTCTTGAAGTGGTTGAACATTAACCATTTCCTTTTGGCACAGTGGCTTTGTGTATTCCTTCCATTTTATTTTGATGCTTTCTGCATCATTCAATAACTTGCCCAGAGAATCCTTCAATAATGAAAGTCGAGGCTTGAATGTTTTTCTTCAGATCCCCCAACTTAAGAAATGCTGAGTGTGTTCTTCCCTTTTGGTTTTCTGATTCCAGATCTTTGCATATTTCCTTGTAATATTTGACTTTGTCTTCTTGAGTTGACCTTTAAATTTTTCTGTTCAGCTCTTGTACCTCTTCATTTCTTCCATTTTCTTTAGCATCTCTACACAGGACAGCAAACGTTAATGTCTTTTCTGACACCCATTTTTATCTTTTCCTTCTTTCTTATCTCTTAATGACTTTTTGCTTTCTTCATGTATGATGTTCTTGAGGTCATCCTACAACTCTTCTGGTCTTTAGTCTTTAGTGTTTAATGTGTCAAGTCTTTTCTTCAGATGATTTCTAAATTCAGGTGGGATATATTCAAGGTTTTATTTTGGCTCTCTTGGACATATTTTCATCTTCTTCAGCTTCAATTAGAATTTGCATATGAGCAATTGATGGTCTGTTCCACAATCTGCCCCTGTCCTTGTTTGAAGTAGATGGCTTAAATATTTTCATGAGTGTGTTTAGTTTCAGAATGAAAGAGATTATAATTGAATCCCCACTGAATAGTTTTTCTCTTTCCCTTATTCATAATGTCCCTGTATAGGGTTTCCAAGGACAGGCTGGTGGTTTGAACTGCTGACTTTTTGGTTCTAACTCACAGTGAGGGTCCAGTGCATTATCCTGAAAATGATCCATAGATGTAAGACTCTCTGGGGGAAAAAAAAATTATAATCATGAAGGATTTTCATATAACATTGAAGAACAAATAAAATAAATATAGACCCTTATGATCTGTTTCTGAAACGGACTGAATTCTTCAAATAAAACAATGCCCAAGGCCAAATAATTTTCTGGGATTATCTAGACTATTGTCTGATCAGTTTTTAGGAACCTGTTTTTCATCTTATATTTCATCACCATTTTGGTTTTTTTTGTTTTTTGTTACATGCTGTCAAGTTGATTTCTACTCATAGTGACTCTGTATATGGAGCAGATGGTGAATTTGAACTACCAACATCTTGCAGTTCAAACTGACCTTGTGGTCTGGTTCTTACCCTACAGCACCATACCAGGGCTCCTTTTAGCACCTAGAGCCGTTTAATCTCAATAGACATCACATCCTATCAATTTCTATTTTAAATTAAGAAAAGCCTTTGTCTATTAAAATAATATTAGTAAAAGAACATAAATTATTGAAAATATATGACATTGAAATTCCCTAATATCACCTTATATATTCTTAACTGTAAAGAAGATTGAAGATATAGTTGATATGCTTTATAGATATAGTTGATATGCTTTATAGTGGCTGTATTTTCTCTAGATGAATAACTTGCTTTCTATGAATATTCCAAAAGTAAATGAGAAAACTATTTGCATACCTCATTAATGATCCCTTTTTAACAGGAGCAAGTTTCTAATTTTACGTATCCATAAATATATCTTTTCATCATCTGACTTAAAAGTAATATGTATTCTGCCAACATTCGTACTTCTGTTCTGGTATTTGGAAAAATACCAATTGTACTAAGAACGCCAACATTTGAGAAATATAAATTATACTACTTATACTACCTGAAATGTGTTGGTGGTATATCTGCTTCTTATTTTCTTACCTGTGTACTTGTATTTTCATCTTTTACTTCTTCATCCTAGTTCCAGCTTGGTTATTATTCATGCTTTCTAATCAGTATATAAGGAGCTCTGGTAGTGTAGTGGTTATGAATCGGGCTGTGAACCGCAAGGTCAGCAGTTCGAAACTACCAGCTGTTCAGTGGGAGAAAGATGATGCTTTCTGTTTCTGTAAAGATTACAGCCTTGGAAACCCTATACAGGGTATCTATGCGTCGGAACCGACTCTACGGCACATAACAACAACAATAATCAGTATATGGGTAAAACTTTTATTAATAAATATTGTTTAATTTAGAAAGAGTTGGGAAAATATAATTTTCTTCATAAAATCTTTTTTATATTCATTAATGAATATTTATTATTTTTTTAAATGTAACATACAATGTCATTTCTGTATTATCTGGTGAGGTCCGTGTGTATAGCAGTCTTTTATGTTCTTTAAAAAAAGGTATTTTCAATAAATAAGTCATTGGTATTGCAAAATTCTATCATGGGATCTCCAGCATCATTTCTATCAACAAGGCCATATTTTCCAATGACTGATCCTCTTTGTTTCCAACCTTTACATTCCAAACACCAGTGACCACCAATACATTTTGATAGCATGTTTGATCAATTTTAGACTGAAGAAGATGGTAGAATTCTTCAATTTTATCGTCACTGGCTAGTTATTGGTGAGTAAATTTGAATAATAGTATAGTAGTATTAACTTGTTTACTTGTAGGCATATAGTTATTATCATATCACAGACAACATTGAACTTCAAGATGGAAGGAATACACAGAGTCTTGGCACTAAAAAGAAGTGGTTGATGTACAATTTTAAGAGGTAGCATATGATCAAGAGTCAATGATACTGAAGGAAGAAGACCAAGGTGCACTGAAAGCATTGGCATAGAACAAGCTTCTGGAAATTAATGAAACACAAATAGAAAAATTTCATGAACTGAGACAGCACTGGAGTCACTCACTTATCTATAGAAAGAAATTTGAAAGACAGCAGATTGGAAAATATCCATATTTGTGCCCATTCCAAATAGAGGTGACCCAACATAATGTGGAAATCATCAGACAGAATCTTTAATAACACATGCAAACAAAATTTTCCTAGAGATAATAAAAACTGACTGAAGCAATCCATTAATGAGGAGCTGCTAGAGTTTCAGGACATATTCAGATGGGGCAGTGGAATGAGACGACATATCATGTTGATGTAAGACGGTTCTTGGCTGAAAGCAGAGAATACCAGAAAGGTGTTTACCTGTACTTTACTGATTACACATAGACTTTCAATTGTGTGGATCAAAACAAGCTATCATTGTGGAGCATCAATAACATTGTGGAGAATGAGTATTCCAGAACATTTAATTTTGATCATCAGGAACCTGTACATAAACCAAGAGGCAGTCATTTAAACCAACAAGGGGACACTAAATGTTTTAAAATCAGGAAAATGATGTGCCAGTGTTGTATTTTTTCACCACATTTATTCAATCTGGATTGAGCAAATAATCCAAGACGTTTGATTATATAAAGATGAACATGGCATCAGGATTGGGGGAAGACTCATTGACAACCTGCAATATGCAGATGATACAGCCTTGTTTGCTGAAAGTGAAGATAACTTAAAATATTTACTAATGAAGATCAAAGACCAGCGATTTTGGTATGGTTGCATCCCAGTGCAAAGAAAACAAAAGTCCTCCCAACTGGACCAAAAAATAGCATCAGGATAAACGGAGTAAAAATTGGAGGTGGTCAGTCTTCATTTTGCTTGCATCAACCATCAATACTCATGGAACCAGCATTCTAGAAACCAAACAATATATTGCATTAGGCAAATCTGCAGAACAAGACCACTTTAAAGTATTCCGGGGCAAAGATATTAGTTTGATGACTAAAGTGCATCTGACTCAAGTCATGGTATTTTCAATTGCTTCATATACATGTGATAGTTGGTAATGAATAAAGAAGACTGTATAAGAATTGATGCAATAGATTATGGTGTTGGAGAAAAAGATTAAAAGTACCACGGACTTCCAAAAGGACAAACAAATCTGTGTTGGAAGAAGTACAGTCAGAATGCTCTTTAGAAGCCAGGATGGGCAGAATTCATCTTTCATACTTTGGACACATTATCAGGAGGGACCAGTCCCTGGAGATGGATATAATGATTGGTAAAGTGGAGGGTCAGTGAAGAAGAGGAAGACCCCCAATGAGATGGGTTGGCACAGTGGCAACAGAAATGTGCTCAAGTGTAGCAACAATTGTGAGGATGGCACAGGACCAGGCAGTGTTTCCTACTGTTGTGCAGAGTGTTGTTATGAGTTGGCACCACCTCGACAGCACCTAACAACAATGATATCATTATTGAGCAAAGCCAAGATAAACTAATTTCATGGATAAGGTACTAGCTTTATATATAGTCATCATCAGAAAGATAGAATGGTAACTGCAAGTATTAATAGACTAAGAAGAATTTAAATAAATAATTTTACAAAGAAATATAATATAAAAGGCATGGAAGGAATGGCTCTAGCTTAATTTTCCTCCATTCATTAATTCAAAGATTATTTATTGAATACTTAAAAAGTGTCAGAAACTCTACAAGGCACCAAAGATATAGAAATAAATTAGGCAATTCAACCGTCATATATACTCTCAATAACCTAAATTCACAGAGAAACAAAAAAAGCTAGTGTGACAGAATATATTTATTGTGAGTAGAGTTCTGTTGTCTGGTTATGAATGTACAACTTACTTCAATCTAGTTGCAAACCAACCCTGGTAAAAACTATTATAGTATATGGCACCTATTAGCAAACAAGTGTTCCTTTAGTGCACACATTACTATTATCATTACTATATTATTATGTTAAAGATATTTTAGTGTGCTTTTCAGTGATTTTTATGCATTGAAAGATACACTATATACTATGTAATAAGACAAATATTTGTTTGCGAAGCCAAGCAAAATTAAGTCTTTGACAACTTCAGTTTGTCTCCATTTATCATGATGTTATTCATTGGTCCAGTTGTAAGGCTTTTCATTTTCTTTATATTGAATGCTTCATCATTATTTCTAGTCCCTTTGGCTTCCAGAAAGCAATGTTGTGTCATCTGCATATCTCATATTGTCAATAAGCTTTACTCCAATCCTCATGCCATATTCTTCTTCATATAATCCAGTTTCTTGGATTATTTGTATGTAGATTAAATAAATATAGTGACAGGATACAATTCTTGCATAAAATTTTCGTGGTCTGAAACCATTCCGTATTCCTTTGTTCTGTTCAAACTGCCTTCATGTACAGGTCCCTCATGAGTAGAATGAAGTGTCTTGGAATTCCCATTCTTCATAATGCTATCCACAGTTTGTTATGATACACATGGTAAACATCTTTCTGCTATTCTGTGCTTTGGAATTATAGTGTTGAAGAAGAATACTGAAGGTACTATGAACTGCCAGAAGTAGGAGTAAATTTGTTTTGGAAGGAGTATAGAAAGTATGTTCCTTCAAAACAAAATTGTGAGACTTTGACTCGTGCACTTTAGACATATTATTATTTTGACAAGGAGGGACCAATCCATGGAGAAGGACATCATGCTTGATAAAATAGAGAGTCAGAGGCAAAATGAAGACCCTTAGTAATATGGATGCACACTTGCTACAACAATGGGTTCAAGCATAACAAAATTCAGAGGATGGTAGAGGACCAGACAGTATTTCATATTGTTTTATATGGGGTCTATATGAGTAGAATTGCCTTGATAACACCTACCAGTAATGTGTATTTAAGCACTTTGATAACTCCAATTTCATATCAATTTCAGAATCTATTTCTGATATTTGCTAGTGTTTGTAGTTACAAATTGTTTAACTCTTTTTCAAATAAGTTGAACTTCTAACATTAATACTAACACACACTCTAATATGTTCCCATGGTAAGAACATGATTCAGCTGTTTCTTGGGTTACTAAATTGAGTTTTATTCTTTTATAAATGTGATTAGATAAAGTCCACTGCAATAGTATACAATTTTAAATGGAATGAATGGGAAAATGAGCCATTTAGCATGTACACTTTTGAGTGTGCTGGACCTTTGTTAGATTTCAGAAATGTAGTTTTTCTATCTGTAGTCTTTCTTTTAGTTAGTACTTCCTTAAAGTAGTAAATTAATTCTTTTAAATTTTACTGTAAATTTATTCTAAATAAAATTGACATTGAAGTATTCCTTAGAAAAGGACGCTCTACATTTCACTTGATTATGGATGATCTAGATTGTTATAAATACTTACAAATAATGAGAAAACAGGATACAACTCATTGAATAACAAGTAATATGACTTGGCTTTTTTTATCTTCAAAGTTGAGTTTATATTTTTTACCTTTTAGCAGGGAAGAACTTTTTGTTTTTTGCATTTTTCTTTTTCCATGAATCTTTATACAAGGGCTATAGTTTAGTTTTGGTTTTGCTGTGTTTTTTTTTTTTTTTAAATACCTAAAATGCTACCTGTTCTGTGAACAAAAAATTATTTAAAGACACTATATGATAAAAATCATTGTTATTATGACATTATATCACTGCTAATTCTACAAGTTATTACTGAATATAAAAATATCAAACTTCCATGGAATTTATATATTATACTAAATGTTATATTATATATTATACTAAATGGAAGATGGCGGATCAGGTAGATGTGTAGTGAGTAGCTCGGTCAACAACAACACGGAATACCGAGTCAAGAGGACTCATGAGTTGGTGTTGGAACTCTGTAACAAATATAAAGTTATGTTTGGAGGTTCGGAGGATTTATAGCTGGGGAATTTGCAGGAGAATCCAGAAATTCATTATTTTCTGGATTAAGACACTCAGCTGTTCCAGGAGCCGCCATCTTGAGAAAGCTTATCTTGAT
>NW_006408529.1:30202893-30210337 GCF_000296735.1 Chrysochloris asiatica | reverse complement strand
GTTGGCCCAGGATCGAGCATTGTTTCGTTCTTCTGTGCATGGGGTCGCTATGAGTCGGTTCCGACTCGATGGCACCTGACAACAACAACAACAACAACAAAGCCCAGAAGTCACTGAACTTTCATAAGTGGGTAAATGATGATTCAGGTCAAAAACTTACCTATGTCTTATTTAATTCTATGTGCTTGCAATAAATAATATTTCTGTCAAATATTTATAGTTTATAGGAAGATATATAGAATTATTTATTTGTTTCTTTTTGTTGTTGTTGTTTTTAAGTGCTGTGGAATTGCTTCTGACTCATAGCGAGTCTGTATAGAGTTTCTGAGTAGAAGTTGGTTGGTTTGAACTGCCTAGTTTGTGATTAGCAACCCAGTGCTTATCATGTATCATGCAGTATCATACCAGGATCTCTTCCTAAGTATCAAAATGTAGAAAGGTGTTAGAATGAAATATCAAAATGACAGACTTATTTTAATAAATTAATAACAGGATAAATTTCAATACTTTTATTTAAAAAGCATTAAGTTGTCTGAATATTTTATGGATGGGTAGTTTGATAGCATTTCTTTACTCAATAAAATAAGGATGTTTTATGAAATCAAAACCAGAAATATAATATGCTACCTAAAAACCTAGAGCAAATTTTCCAATATATCCATCTGTATTCTCTGTAAAAAGTTTCTGTGGTTAAATACCCTTGAGAGTCATTATTAAATATATCTTGGCCTTTATATTTTCAATATATATCAAAAGATTTAGCAAGTAAAGAACTTGTATGATTTGAATTATTAAGTCGTTTTTAGACTTTTGCTGTTAATGGTACTGTTGTTTAGATTTATTCAATTTTTTTTTCCATAACTCTTGTTGCTATTCTATGGAATTAGCATACAGTGAAATATGCATTTGGAAATACTGGTTCAATGTAATATAAATGTACACTAAGAGATTACATACCAGTTGGATTACAGGAGAATATTTCATTATTCTACATGCTGGTTCTTTATTGAAAAAATATATATTTGTAGAACTTCCTCAGCCATCTTTTAATCAGTGATTAAAAGATTTACTATCATATTTAGAATAGATGAAAATCAGTTTGCATTCTGAATGGAGATAACATTTTCTAATGTTTTATGATATAATTTAATTTTCCTAGGAAATTGTTCTTTACCCATAAAATAAATATGTCAAAATAGATCTATTCAATGTGACAGACACATGCATAACATATGACTATACCTTTTACTAAGTATTTTATTTAGGTTTATTTTAAATCAATGCAATGTACATTTAATTTTTTTACAATATATTACATGTGTATATTTTTAATACTTCTAATATAAACATGTCTTTAAAAGGATATAATACACTATTTAGAAATTTCATTTGAGTGTAAATATTTTATTATAACAATAATTTGACTTAAGTGATAGTCTAAAATTAAACTTGACAGTATTATAGATTTCAAAGTTATGCTTGTACAACTAAAATCATGTAGGGCCATTGCCTAAACTGCTACCAATTATATTGTCCCAGAGAGCAAAGTCAAAATTCATTTATTTTATTTACAACCCATGATATATGGCATCTATTAAGGTTTTTGTTTATTTAAATATAAAAATTTCAATCTATTATAAAATGTACTCTATATGAGAAAATTAGCCAACATTGCTTTGAAAATCATGCAAAGTTTTTAAACAATAGGTAAGTAAAACAATAACTAAGAAAAAAATTGGTATTTTAGTAGAATATTCTAGTAGATAATGCTTTTTTGTTGTGGTTTCCTTTTCTGCAAACTAGCTTTATAAACATATGTTAAAAACAAACAAATAAATAGAAAGCATACACTTTCATTATCCTTTGGAAAGAGTTAACATACTGCTCAGAAATTTTCTGAAGGAAACTAAGGCTATGTGCGTAAGTCAGAATTTGTAAATGTTATGTAGGCTTAACAATATTGTACATAATAACCTATCAATGAATCCTCTTATATTTGAGTTAATTTGAGTGATCCAATTTTCACATTAAAATAGATTATGTCTTTATTTGTGTAGAATGAAAATAAAATCCAATCAACTTGGCTTTCTATATTTTAATGATTACTCAAGGAATTTCTCTTAAAATTTATCCCAGTGATTGTTTTCTGGAAATAAAATTTGACGTTTGATTTTTAAAAGCAGTCTTATTTTGTTGCAGTTAATATTGGCATTTAGAAATTTTGGATGTTTTTGGATAAGTTTATTGAATTTCTTGAGTAAAGAGACGTTCCCAATCATACCTCAATCAGTTTAATATAAGTTAATACTTTTTAAGTACCAGATTGCATTACCTTAAAAACATTCTCAGAATTCAGTAAGATTTATAAAAATGCCAATTTACTGAAATAGTTAATAATTAATATTTTAAACCCTACACTTTCACTTCTAGTCATTGATTTTTGAGATGATTTTTTTTTTTTTTTCTGGGATTGTGAAAAAATTCAGACTAATTGAGCAACAATTGACTTCAAAAATATTCTTGTAAAAATGCAACATTGAAGCATCTACATATAATTTAATTTTTTAAAGTCATTGTAGATTAAATTTTGTTTGCAAATAATGGCTTATTAAAGAAAATTATATATTTTAATGAGAATAAAGTCCTGGTGTGGCATTGTGAATTAATGCTCTGGATTGCAATGAATGCAATTAATGATCTGAACCTGAGGTCGGTAGTTCAAACTCACCAGATGATCTTTGGAAACTCTACACAGGGTTTCTGTGAGTTAGAACCAACTCGAAGGTGCTCAGTAATAACAATTTCCTATAGGTTGAGCCTCCTTTTATGTTATTAATCTTCCTTTTTGAATGTTATTTGTGCTTTATATAAAAATTAATGATTAATGTTTGGTGGTAAGTTTTTTTAATGTTTGGTGATAAGTTTTTTTTTTAACTTTTCTTTAACCATTTATGTGCACAGTATCACAGAATTTAAAGGGATTGTAGGACCAACACTAAAACCATTTCCCAATAATTCAGATAGTCTTTGCCATTAAACATAATATAGTACATGAACTTCTCCGCCATATTAGAGCAATTTAATGCAATGTTTCAGATAAAATGCCTATCTGACCTTTTCTATGTGTCATCCTAAATTTTAATATGTGTGGGTAAACTACCTAAAAAGATATGTATGTTGTTTTTTAAACAAACTAAAAGAACACCTAGCCGCTATGTTTATTTATGGCTGCTGCATATTTCTCCCAGGTAGTCATTTAAAATTAGCAGTATTTGTATTATTACATCTTAAGTCAAATGATCAAGCTTATTTCAACTTCTATGACATGAAATGCTGCATATTGTTGTTGTTAAGTGCCCTCAAGTCCGTTCCAACTCAATGAAACCCTGTACAGGATATCAGGGAGTGTCTGGTGAGTTTGAACTGCCAATTTTGTGGTTCAAACAAACCTTGAAGTCCAGTGCTTATCCTACAGCGCCACACCAGGACTCCATGAGAATGAAATGCTATATATACCTTTGCTAAATGTGTTTTCAAGTTTTTATTATAAATGAAATCAAATAGAAGCAAAGAAAGAAAGACAATCTTGAGATATAATAAATTTAACTGATTTTATTTTCATTTCCTGCTCTTCATTATATGTTCTTCATCCTGTGTAAACATGATATGAATACAAGATGGTGATTCTTCTAGACTGTAAAATAGCTTTTTAACTTACTAAAACAAATTTAATTACTATTTTTTAGAAGAAATGTGTTTTGATATTTCTATATTAGCAGTCTACAGGAAATTGATATTTGTGGGTTAATGTGCTGGACTGCAAAATCAGTTAGAACTTCGGTGTTGGTGGTTCAAGCTCACCAGTCATTCCTCATAAACCCTATGTAGGGTTGCTATGGGTCGAAACCTGGAAGGCATTTAACAACAACAGCACCTATTCAGGGATTGGCAAAAACTGGAGCAGTAAGTTAATAATCAGTTTTGTATTTCTGGGTCTGGGAATGTATTTTTAATGTCACTATAAACAAAAGATGAAGTGCCAAGCAGCTGTTCATTTTTGAAAAACAGGAAACTATTGTAATACTAGTGATACTTATCTCGAAGTTTCTAATTAGTTACTGGTCATCTGTTTTAATTACTTGCCTCTGGTTTTTTTGTTTTTTTTTATTGTTGTCACTAAAATACTTATTATCATACTCTTTTCATGGTGACTATGCTAACTATACATCATAATAACAAACTATATTCAAGGAAATAGTCTGGCCTTTGCAGCCAGTTTGAAGGAGTCCTGGTGTGACTCTGTGGGTTGATGTGTCAGACTGCAAAGCTGTTTGAACTGCAAGGCTGGCGGTTCAAACTCACCAACTGCTTCTTGGAAACCCCATACAGGGTTGCTCTTGGTCAGAACTGACTCAATGGTGCTTCACAACAACAACAACTGTAGTCTTCAGTAAATCATAAATTCTGATGTTTTTTGAGATAGAATATCATCTAGCCCAAATTTCTATATATAGCTTGTTGATATATTTAAAATTGGATTACTTAAAATTGCTTTACCATATTTAGGTCAATCCAACTGCTATGACATATTTAGGTCAATCCATTTGAAGACTTATTAGACATTACTCTGGGGGCAACTTATAATATAAAGCATTAACTCCAAATTTTTAAAAACGAGTACAGCTATCCTTACTTACATGATTCCACTTTCCTTTAGGAGTACATAATCAAAGTGTAGGTTTATAATGTAGTATGTTCAATGATAATTGTTGTTAAGTGCTGCCTAGTAGGTTATGACTTTTAGCAACCCTGTTTATATTTTCTGAGGCTTTAAATTTTGAGGGAGCAGAAAGACTCATCACTGTAGAGTGACAGCCAGCCTTGAAGGGTAGACCTTGTGGTTCATAGTCCAGTGCTTATCATATGGAACCATCATACTTCCCTGTGCAATGATAAATATTTTTAAAAGTCCTTCAGAGCAATTAAGAATGCCAAGATTGATCATCTGTTTTCCAACCATTATAGAATTTTAGGGATGGAGCGAATCTTGTCAATCCAACAGTGTTTTTCTGTTAGAACTACATTTAATGTATTCCATCATGATGTAGGAATACCTGACTTTTAACAGATGCCTTCTAGAGAGAGACAAAGTGACTCTAATTTATAATATAATTTTGGTTTTTATAATCAAGTAAAATTTGCAGTAAAAATTAATTCTAACAGATTCAACAAGAAGAAAAACAATTTAAAAATAAGTCATTTCAAGGGATTATTTCCAAAACATATAGGAAACAACAACACCTCTGCAAGAAAAAGGCAAATAACCCAATTAAAAAATAGACACTGGATAAGAACAGACACTTCACGAAGGAAGACACTCGGGCAGCCAACAAACATGAAGAAATGTTTGCGATCATTAGCCATTAGAGAGATGCAGATCAAAACAATGTTGAGATATCATCTCATACCAGCAATAACAGGAAGTTAAAAAAAGCAGAGCACAATAAATGCTGGCAAGGATGAGGAGAGATTGGGACCCTCCTTCATTGCTGGTGGGACTACAAATTGGCCCAACCTCTCTGGAAAAGAGTATGGCGCTTCCTCAAAAATTTAGAAATAAAAATACCTTATGATCTAGCAATTCTTCTACCAGGTATATATCCACAAGAAATACAAGTCTGAACATGAGTAGATCAATGTTCATAGCAGCACTATTCACAATAGCAAAAAGATGGAGACAACCTAAGTGTCCATCAATGGAAGAATGGATAAACAAACTTTGGTATATACACACAATGGAATAGTATGCTACCTTGAAGAATAACAAAGAAGTTGTAAGCCACCATATAACATGGATGAACCTTGAGGACATTATGTTGAGTGAAATTAGTCAGTCATTAAAGGAGAAATATTGTATAAGACCATTATTGTAAAAGCTTAAGAAAAGATACCCACACTAAAAGGAAGAAAAATGAAAAAAGGAAAAATTATTTGTTTGTTATCAGGGGTGGGGGGAAGGGGTGGGGAGGAGGAAGGGCACAGTAGAGCACAGGGTAGTGGATAGATAACACATCACAGTTCAGGTGCTGGGGTTGGCAATACACATAAAGTGGGAGGGGGACAGAAGAACAAGGTAGATAGGAAAACACTTAGGCATACTAGCATAGGCTAAATGGGACAGAAGTAAATAGTGATGTATGCTCAACCTTACAACAAAAGGGCTCTGTGATACAGGGATTGAGGCATAGTCTGAATGGGTAAAAGAGGGGAAATACTGTCAAGATACTTGACTGCTTCATGAATATTTAATTCCCTTGCCTAATATTGTAAAACAGACACTTGAGGGGGATAGAAAGGAATATCTGGAAACATGATTAGAGAAAGCTTGTAAACTGCCTTCAACCTATAACTGATTGGAATATCTAAAAGGGATGCTAGAACTTGCCAGTGAAAGAAGCTTTTTGCAGTCTTTGTAGGGCATAAATCCTTAGGTGGAATCCTGATCCCCATCCAGAACCTTCTAAGACGGGAAATTCCCACTTGAAAAGTCAAGCAGATGAGCCTGCAGCAGCTAGAGGAAAAGAAGATACTTCTTGAAAAAAAGACCAGCAGGGAAAACAAAAATAAAAAATAGTAGTCTGATTGGCTACTACAAGAACGAGCAAGTTTTTTGCAGGGGAGCCATTCAAGGCAAGCAATCAATCCCTTTAGGACAAACCCCTTCCCAAGACTGAAACTCAAAGGGACTACATGAGCAGTCATGTAAGCTTGCTGGCAACCATGTTGGTCTACTGTTGAGAGGAAGTGGGGGAAAAGCAGCAATGAAGAGGTGGGCTGAGTCTGAACAACTTACATAGATCCCCATTGACCTGGAGTATGGTTAGAGCTGGTTGGCCTGAAGTATGGGGAGATTTGGGAACTTCTTAGCCCATGGCCAAGGACATGACCACGGAGGGCTAGAGCTGAGAGTGAAGCATCCAGTTGATATAAAATGAGGGGATATGCACAAGGGCACCCAAATTCGCAGATAGCGGCCATTGTACCAAGCTTCAAGGCTGGATGTTCATAATGCGACTACAGGAAGGAAAAAGAAAACAAGTTTCAATCATTACAATCTGATGAACTTGACCTGTACTTATGGAGGTGGTGGTTATGTGCCATGGAGTCAGAACTGACTCATAGGGTTTCTGAGGCTGTAAATCTTTACAGGAAGAGAAACCCTCATCTTTCTCCCGCAGAGCAGCTGGTAGTTTTGAACTGCTGACCTTAAAGTTCACAGCCCGATTTGTAACCACTATGCTACCAGAGCTCCCTAGGAGGTAGTAGCTTAAAATACCAACCAAGAGGGAAAGAATCTTTACAGCAAGGATCATTCCCATCCCCTCTGTACACAGGGTTGATAGGGATGGGTGACTTAGACATTGGCTACCTAAAATGGGGGGGG
>NW_006408529.1:30131786-30201750 GCF_000296735.1 Chrysochloris asiatica | reverse complement strand
ACAGAAAGAAAAGAAAAGTTAATGCTGTGTAAAGTCTCACACACACACATGAATAAGCAGTCTGCTGCATGCAATCAGGAGTTAAAGTTAACAGAAAAAAAATGGTTGGTGTTGAAACAGAATGTGTTGGTGTTGAAACAGAATGTATCCAAAGTGAAAACATGGAATCTCATATGGAAGACCAGATGTTTAAAACTCTGAGATTAGTTTATGATTCACAATTCAACTTTAGATTTTAAAAGTGTGATGAATGTTTCTTCTGCTTTGTTATGCCTCCAATTGTACCATTGTTGTGTAGTACTGGAATATAATGCAGGTCTCCTGGTCACTGTTCTCAATGACTGTTTTTTCAGTCACAGATAGTCAAGCAGTTGTCTTGACTATCTATACCCTGTTGCAGAATCCCAGAAAATTTACTGAAGAAACCTTTAAACTGTGAGAGTGATTTTTAAAATGTTAATCAAAGTGAGGGAGATATACTCTGTCATTATCTTAATATTTTCTTCACAGAACATTTCATGTTCTTTTGATAAGTCCACTGCTTATCATATGGAGCCACTATGCTTCCCTGTGCAATAATAAATATTATTAAAAGTCCTTCAGAGCAATCAAGAATAACAAAATTGATCATATGCTTTTCATCCATTGTAGAATTGTAGGAATGGAGCGAATCTTGTCAAACTAACGGCAGTTTTCTGTTAGAACTACATTGGATGTATTCCACCATGATATAGGAATACCTGACTTTTAACTGGTTCTTTCTAGAGAGAGACAAAGTGGCTCTAATTTGGAATACAATTCTTATTTGTTTTTCAGATTATCACCTGCTACATGGAAGTTCTTGTAACTATTATATTAATAAGCAAATAAGTGTATTAAAATCTTGTTAAAAGATGTGTTAAGAATTTACTTAACCTCTCTGAAGCACAGCCTTTGAATCCATAAAACTGGATTAATTAAATTTAATACAAATGGAAGCTGAGATTATAACTAATGATGCAACATAAATTATCTTAACTCATTTTATGATACATAATATAGACTTCACCTATGCTAGTTTATTTATTTCTATCTTTGAACTGTAGGCTATAAAGTTGTAACCCAGAGTTCAGACAATGTGAATAACGCAAATAATTCTACAGTGCACTTTCAAGTACATAATGGACCATAATTTATCAAATATTCAACAATTTGTCATCACTATTCTTTCACTTAAGTACATTGCTCTAAATATTATACTTCCACATTAAACTAACAGTAAACCTTTCATAATACAGAATTAAACATTGTTTAAACTGTAATGACATGATGGTTAACATTTATTCATTTAATAACATAGATATTTAACCCTTTATTTTATAGTTGAGGAAATTGAGGCCCAGTATTGCTATTTCTCATTGCTCAAATAGAGTATTTACATGTAGACCAATCAATTACTCCAGAACCCTCAGCATGTGATCATGTCCTTCTTTTCTGAAGAGCTTCTGGACACATTTTCAGTATCATATTCTACTTTGGTAGCCCTTTGATATTGGCTAGAGTCGACATGCAAGGAGAAGCTTACATGCAACTACAGAATAATAGTTAACTCTTCACAAATTGATTTAGTTTTATATACATTACTGAATGATCTCCAAGGCAACATAGGAACTATAATCTGGTTCTTTGAAATTCTATTCTACTGGTGCTTCTTTAAGAAATTTTAATCGATTTTATGTATAGAAACTATATTACTTACAGATTAGTTCAGAATACCAGTAAAAATAATTAATTTGTAGAATTTAAGAGTTAAAAATATTTAATATTTTACTTTATATTTTAATTTTTATTTAAATGTGTTTATTTTGTTCTGTTAATACTTTTCTTGAATGTTCTAACTTATTAAGCTTACTTTTACTCTGGAATTCCAGACTATACCTAAAACACACACTTCATATTAACTGCTAGGGGTCCTGATGTGGCACTGATTCAAACCCACAACCCATTCCTCAGAAACCCTATACAGGGCCTCTTTGAGTCAGAACCGACTCTTCCGCACATAACAATTTGAAACAAACAAACAAAAAAAAAAACCCTGTAATTTTCTAAAATTTTAGTCCTGTCTTTCTTTGGTTTTATATTTTATTAACACATTTTTAAAGTCTACTAGCAACGTTTTTCATGTTATGACAAAATCCTCTAGTATAGTGTTTGTGGTGGTTATGTGCTGTGGAGTCGGTTCCGATTCACAGGGACCCTGTACAGGGTTTCCTAGGCTGTACTTCTTTATGAGAGCAAAAATTCTCATCTTTCTCCCGTGGAACTGCTGATAATTTACTGCTGACCTGGAGGTTAGTAGCCAGACTCGTAACCACTGCACTACGAGTATAGTAATTCATTTATAAATGAATACATCTACTGATAAAAGAATGCAATACATTTTAAATTACATAATAAGACTGATCCTGTTTGTTTTGGAAAAAAACTGACAAGTTTTGGGAAATAGTTCCATTTAGGTTTATTTTATACTTTTTGATTAAATTATGCAAATGTAATGCTTTATGAATCAATTGAAATTTTTACACTTAGCAACACCGTAAAAGCAATTCTATTACATGTCTTCTTTAGTTATTAACAATTAATATAAGAGACCATTTAAAACAAAATTATTATTTAATAAATCAATATTTTATTGCTGATTCATAAATAAATACATAGGCAAATATATACCTTAAATGTAGCAGCAGAGAAAAGTTCTTTATTTTAAAGAACTGATCCATTTTCTTTATTCAAGTTATGTGGCTGATGTAGCTCATGCCTTTTTTTTTTTTAACTTTGCCTTTCAGTAAAGTTAAGCCTTTAGTATCCCGCACAGTAACATTTTCTATTTTAGTAATTTAGTTTAGAGTAGTCTTTTGATGCGTCTTTCTCCATGGTCTTCCTTTAGACTTATTTTTTTCTTTTTAATTGTTTACTATATATTGTCAGCATTCTGGTATCTTTCTGGAAACAGAAGATAGAAAGTTATGTCCTAGAAAATCTGGTTAGATCAATTAAAAAGAGACCTGTAAAAATGATTTGACCTAACTTTTAATTTCAGCACGAAAACCATATTAAGCTTTGTCTCTGAACCACACTGAACCATTCATTTATATTCACAATTTATAATTACGCCTTGAAAACACGATTGGATAGGCCTTTTCACTGACCAAGATACCTTGTAAATTGCAATTTTTACTATATAGACATAGTTTTTCTCCTCTCTCTGTTCATGGCATTTCTTTGAATGATTAAAGCAGACTCAATGCATATATCGAATTCTAAGTAATTCTTTTTTTATGGTTGTTCTAACTAATCCTAATTAGAAGTTTAAAAAAAAAAATGAATCGATTTTAAAATTCCATTTTTAAAAATCACTAGTGGAGACTATGAAAGCAAGAATTCTATTACTATAAATTCTTCTTTCATGGCAAATAATATTTCTTATTGAAAGGGAAAAATGTAAAAAAAAAACAAAAAAAAAAAACAAAAAAAAAACCTCCCTCTATAAATTTTTATATGGTCCAATGGTGAATTACTTAATACACCAGACTGCAAAGCCATTTGATCTGCAAGGTCGGCAGTTCAAGATCACCAGCTGCTCCTCTAAAATCCTATACAGGGTCACTATGGGTCAGAACCAACTGAACATCACTTCACAACAACAACAACATAGGCAACTTGGTAATAAGAAATTGCAATAACATTTTTAGTTCAAAGAGGTGTTACTTTCTGTAGGCAAATTCTTTAGAACATGCTAATGATATGGGAACATTAATATTACATTTGATTTATTGCATTCCCTAACCTTCATTCTCAAATAACATTACTTAATAGGACAAAAGAGTTTACCTAATACCAGACCTTGATATATTTGATGAATGTCTTGAGGATCTGCTGGAAGTAAGAACCTAAATATCTGGTTCCATTTTAGGACTATCCAGCACTTTGCTGGAATTCAGATGAGGTCATGAAATGTATATGATTTTTTCACACTAAAAACACATCAGTTTTCTATTTAGGATTAACGTTTGAAAGCTTTAGTTATATAGATGTTTCTTTATATACACATAGACTTCTGTGTGTATGTGTATTCCATTATCTTTTAATTCTGGCTTTCCATGAAAATTTTGAAGTACTTCCCTTTATGTATATGTGTCTATATAAAGCTACTTGGCAGCAAAGGAAAAAGAAAGTAAAGGCTTTTGAAAAAAATCTCACATGGTGAAGTCCATGCCATCCTCTAAAACTATCCTCATTCTTGATAAACTGAATGCAAGGAAGGAAGTGAAGAAACAAAGCATCAAATAAGTAAATGCTAATTAATATGTAGTTCACTGCTGTACACATGCGTATTAGTGTGTGTGAGTTAAATAAGTAAATGCTAATTAATATGTAGTTCACTGCTGTACACATGCGTATTAGTGTGTGTGAGTTAAATAAGTAAATGCTACTTAATATGTAGTTCACTGATGTATACATGTGTATTAGTGTGTGTGAGTTAAAACATTTATGCTTGGGTATGTTTGAGCACCATTCAGTGTTCCCATGTTCTGTTCAAACAACTGCCTCTTAGTCTATGTACAGATTTCTCATGAGCACAATTAAGTGTTCCGAAATACTCATACTTCGCAATGTTGTTTATAGCTTGTCATGATACACACAATTGAAAGCCTTTGCATAGTCAATAAAGCACAGGTAAACACCTTTCTGTTAGTCTCTGCTTTCAGCCAAGATCCAGCAGTGATATCTCTCGTTCGACGACCTCTTCTGAATCCAGCTTGAACCTATGGAAATTCTCTGTCAATGTATGCTTGCAGCCATTTCTGTATTACCTTTAGTAACACTTTACTAACATGGGATATCAAAGATATTATCCAATGATTTCCACAATCCGTCGGGTCATCTCTCTTTGGAATGGGCACAAATATGGATCTCTTTCAATCAGTCAGCCAGATAGTTGTCCTCTAAATTTCTTGGCATAGATGAGTGGTTTAAAATTAAGAAAGGTGTGCAACAGTGTTGTATTCTTTCACCATACTTATTCAACATGTATGCTGAGCAAATAATTCAAGAAGTTGGGTTATATGAAGAAAAACATGGCGTCAGGATGTGATATGCAGATGATGCAATCTTGCTTGCTTAAGAGGACTTAAAACATTTACTGATGAAGATCAAAGAGCACAGCCTTCAATATGGATTATATCTCAATGTAAAGAAAACAAAAATCATCACCACTGGACCAATAAACAACATTCTTATAAATGGAGAAAAGACTGAAGTTGTCAAGGACTTCCTTCTTCTTGAATCAACTATCAACACTCTTGGAAGCAGCAATCAAGAAATCAAATGACATATTGCATTAGGTAAATCTGCTGCACAAGACCTTTCTAAAGTGTTGAAGAGCAAAGATATCTGCTTGCAGACTAAGGTGCACCTGACTCAAGCCTTGGTATCATCAATAACCTCATATGCATGAGAAAGCTGGACAGTGAATAAGGAAGACTGTAGAAAAATGGATGCTTTTGAGTTATGGTGTTGGAGGAGACTATTGAAAGTGCCATGGGCTGCCAAAAGAACCAACAGATCTGTGTTGGAAGAAGTGCAGCCCGACTACTCCTTGGCAGCCAGGATGGCCAAACTTCATCTCTTATACTTCAGACATATTGTCAGGAGGGACCAGTTACTGGAGAAGGATATCATGTTTGCTAGGATGGATGGTCAGAGAAGAAGGAGGCATCATCAATGGCTCAAGCGTGGCAACAATAGTGAGGTTGGCCCAGAAGCGGGCAGTGTTTCATTCTGTTGTGCATAGGGTTGCTATTAGTCAATACCGACTCGATGGCACCTGACAACAACAACAACGTTTGAGTGCTTAGCAATAATTCTAGTCATATCCTAACATTCACATCATGATGTTGCTGTTAAGTGCCGTCGAATCGATCCTGACCCATAGCGACCCTGTGTAGGGTTTCCGAAGAGCAGCTGGTGAGCTTGAACCACCAACCTTGCAGTTCAAATGGCTTTGCAGTCTGGCGCCTTAACCCACAGCGCGACACCAGGACTCCTAAACTCACATCGTAGACATCCCCAAATTAACAAACTACTAACATAATCATGATTATGATGCAAACTTTAGGATAAGACTGCAATTATTGCTATGTGCTCAAACATACATAAGCATAAACATTGTAGCTCACACACTAATACACATGTGTATAGCAGTGAACTATATATTAATTAGCATTTACTTATTTGATGCTTTGTTTCTTCATTTCCTTGCTTACATTCAGTTTATCAAGAATGAGGATAGTTTCTGAGGATGGCATGTATTTTATTATTTGTTAGAGATAACATCCCCAGGTCAATACTCTGCATTTGTTCAGAGTGGTATTGTATTACATAGGTTCCAAATGAGGAAAAGTATCCATTTGAGATTTTTAAAAAGTAATTGTTAGATTTTCCCTTAGGAGTCCTGGTGTGGCATTGTATGATAAGCACTGAACTTCTAGCCACAAAATTGATGCTTCAAACCCACCAACCTCTCCTTGGAAGCCCTATACATTCAGAAGTGATACTATGGCTATTAACAGCAACAAGTAATCATATGGGAAAATGTATTAATCATTGCTTTTAAACAAATTTGAATAATTTACTTCATTGATAATATGTTTAGGAGGAAAATGTGTTTACTATTTCCTAAGATAAGCTCTTATACTTGTATAAATTATAAATATTATTATTATCTATATTAAACTTTTACAGTATACTTATGAATAAAATTGGTATTTAAAACAAATATTTGAACAAGGCCTATTTGTTGTTGTTGATAAGTGCAGTAGAGTCTTTTCTGACTCATAGTGACCCTGTATGGATAGGGTTTCCAAGGAGCAGCTGGTGGGTTTGAACTGCTGACCTTGTAGTTTGCAGTCCAGGAGTCTGATAGTCACTGCTGATAAGGTAGTTTTCTTCTCCAAACTCTTGTTTTCCATAAAAGAAATGATAGCATATGAGTTTTGATTCTCATTGTTTTGACTAGCACATTTAATCATGGTTACACAGTAGCACCAAAATTTGACAAAATACAGGAATTACAGGAGGGGTCATAAATTATATGAGCTCATTACATGCGTCAAAAGGTATCCTTTTCTAAGGTGAAAAAGGTGTCCAACTGCCAAAATTTTGCTACATTTCCTCCCCAAAGGAATATTACCCAGTTCATCCCAAACTAAACAAAAGATACAATAGACTGATTTTTTTAATAGATATGTTATCTATAGTTTATCTGACAGACAGTCCATTTAAATAGAAAAGTATTGATTTTACATAAAGCAAGATAGAATACAAAAGCACAGCTTTTGCAATTTTGGTAATATTGCAATTTTACAAACATATTGCATAGTATGTATAAGAAAATAGTTCCATTTTTCATATATCTCTATATACAAGAAACATTTACATGAAAGTTACAAAACAAAATAAATGAGTAGTGGACCTGGATTAAAGAATTGTATAAATAACGAGGCAATCAAACTCTAAATCACACATTTCCATTTTCAGTGAATGTCTTTGCACATCTTTAACCCTGTTTAGCTTTTATTTTAAAATATTCAGACAAATGAGATCTTAAGACTGCAAAAATAGAATGAATCACAGTTCACCATACCTCATTTCCTATAACTTTTTTCATTGACTTTCTCAAAGAGTGGAGCCTCTTCAGTTAACACTTAAAAAATAGCCCTCTGTTTTGAAAAGTATTTCAAATTAATTACATTTTCCAAATAATTTTTAAGAGTGTTGAAGTCTAAGCTCAACTGTGGAAATCCATCCTTGGTACATTTTGGGATATTATATTTATATACTGGCTTATGAATACTAAAGAGTTCATTATTAGCTATAAAAGGTAAATGTGCCTCACTGATTTTTTTCTTCTTAAAAGGATAAATTAATGGTCTACAGCTCATATTTCTGCAAGTAGCAAGTTTTCCACCTTCTATTATAATTAAAGCTCCCTTATTCATTTGAAAAAGTTAGTAGAAGCTGCAATGTTTTTGTGTTAAATTCAATAGAAATCCCAGTCTTTGGTCTGTGACATTTAAACAACTAAAGAACTGCAGGATGAGGAACTGTGTTCAATGAGATAATTCATTCATTTATGATTGTATTAGAATAATAAAATATGAACTTATTTTATGTTTTGATAATATATGTTGCATTATTCATGACTAGAATGTACATTATTACAATGAGTAAATAGTTTCTTCATGTACCTACAAATATGATCACATGAGCAATAGTCTCGTTAGACCAAATCTTTCTGGAAGAATACAGTGACGAGTCCTCATTCATATGAAACTGAAACATGAGTTTAGTTTGATGGTTGTATATAAAATTTGGCCATTAAATATCTTCAATTTATCTAAAAATGTAATATGATAGTGACATTATTTGCTATAAAATATAACACTTAAATGCATTAAACACTCTCTAAACATCCAACTATTGCTACCTACTGCAGATATACCGTGTTTTCAATGACATAATTCATTAGGAGTTTTATTATAGTAAATGATATTTTTATTAAAACAAAGTACTGTCCAGTCATTCAGAATTTAATATAGGTATGCATTTTGCATTGGCATAGCACATGATAAAAATTCAGCAATTGACTTCTGTGGTCAAATTACCCCTTCTTCAAATGACCAATGATTTTAAGTTTTATCGAGATAAAAAAGGTAAAAAGATATAATGATCAACACAATGCATGTTTTTTGTTAAGTATCTAAATGAATTTTCTAAAGATTAATTTTGTATAAAGCCCAACTACATTATTTTCCTTTATATATCTACCACTGAAACTGCCAAGCAAGCATGTAAAGCAATCCTAAAGTGATACTGGTAAAAGCAAAGAAGGGAGTACAGAAAAGAGAATAAGGAGCAGGATGTTGGGAAGATTTGCATTTCAACATTTATAATAAAAATATTATGCTACACAAGAAGATTTTAAATAATGCTGTGTTAGACTAGGCTACTGTAACCCATAATTACAGGGTTTTAAGTCAGTCACTGAAATGCTAAGGTAAAGGTGAGAACAGAAAACTTCGAATTTGATGTCCTTTATTCCTAGGTTAGCAACTTGAAATCAAGGTAATGGAATATATTACTTTAGCCCAACCAACAAACTAGAAGCAGCACCAGATTTGCTACTCCTTGCTCCAATTCCAGAGATTTACAGTCTTGCATTTTAAGATTTCCCTATAGACTGTAAAATTTTAAGTTTGATATTGCTTTGATTCCTTAAGTAAATGAATATGTAATATAATACAAAACTTGTAGTCCATAATGGAATGAAAATGAAAAAAAAAACAAAACAAAAAAAAGGCCTAAGAAGTGCGGAACAGACATTCTGGAACATTTGGAGCTGTTTGAAAAAAGAACCAGGAAATTTGGAAGTTTTTGTTTTTCTGTTTTTGGCAAGTATTTTATTAAAATATTCTGATAGAGAAATGAAGAATGTTGTTCTGTTTGTGATCCAAAGGTAAAGTGGTCCATAAAATACAAAAGAATTGTTTCAGATCAAATAACAAAATAAAAAACAAACACTGTTTGTTTATCCATTCCTAGCTAAGAATTCAAATGTTAATAATGTTACAATCTGTCTTCCTCCCTTGGACCCTTTCTGTCTGTCTGCTTATCTGCCTGTCTGGCTTCTTCTCTTTCTACTTTTCTGTACATAAACTGAGCTCAAATTTATTGATATATGGATGTATGGATAATAAGATAATAATAAGATAATAGGGTCCATGTTACAAGCCTGAAAGACTTTTCTGAATGTGATTTGGGGAAGGTGAAATTTGCATTATCTAAGTAAACCACATTATATTTATATATTTTAATAATCTTTAAATATGGTATCAGGAAAACAGATATCAAATCTGTGTGGGTGTGGGTAGTCTTCAATTAAGGAACCTCTGTGTTAAGAGGGAGCTCTGCTAGTGGTTAGGAGTCTGACTGCTAATCTTAAGGTCAACAGTTCGAAATTACCAGCTATTCTATGGCAGAAATGTGAGGCTTTAGGCTACGTCAGAAACCCTACATAGGGTACCTATGAGTCAGAATCGACTCTACTGCATATAACCATAACCACCACTAGTAACCAAGTTTTGCAAGATAATTGCGGACATTTAAGTGAAATCTTCCATAACTTCAAAGAAACTCATTTGCTGAAGTTGTGTATTACTTATACAACCTAACACAGCCAGTCATTTTAAACCCGCGCTGTGGAATAAAGCACTGGACTGCAAGTTCGGTTTGAACCACAAGATCTGCAGTTCAAACTCACCAGCTGCTCCTTGGGAACTATATGCAGAATCGCTATGAGTTGGAATCGACTCACTGGCACTTAACAACAACATGTATTGGTAGGATCAGCACTGGATTGTGAACCACAAGGTTGGCAATTCAAACCTACCAGAAGCTCCTCAGAAAACCTACAGGGTCACTCTGAGCACAACCGAATTGATTGCACTTAAACAACATATGTTTACGAATCGGACTGCGAACCTTAAGGTCAGCGGTTCGAAACTACCAGCCGCTCCGCGGGAGAAAGATGAGGCTTTCTACTCCCGTAAAGATTTACACCCTCGGAAACCCTGTACAGGGTCGCTATGGGTCGGACCCGACTCGATGGCACTCAACAACAACAACAACAACAAACAACATATGTTGGTAGACAGGAAACCCAGTATTATTACTGACATTTTTTCCCACTCAGCCAAATTTTTAAATAATGCAGATAAAGCCTAAAGCTCTTAAGCTATTGTCTTTTTACATTTAAATGGTATATATTATTATAAATTGTATAATAATATGTTATCTTTAAATTGTGCCTATAGCTTTTTGGATTCTATTTGAATTAAATATTTGACTGCCCCTCACTGGAATTAATCTCTTTTCTCCTAATTTTTTTCATTTTTTCTTTATGTAGAACGAACACATTTAATTCTCAGTGGCTTTGTCCTTCCTACAATAACTGCTCTTGGAATTAGATCACAATAGATCTGTAAGGAATCTCAAGAAACCATCTTATTACAAATATTTTGTTGTAAAATTGAGGTGATGGAAGCCTGGAGATATTCACAACCAGACTGAATCAGTTCACTGATTAGTAGAAGACAGAGCTGAAATTAGAAACAAGGCCAATTACTAATCAAAAAGATTATTTCTATTTTACTAAGAAGCTTTCTAATTGTTTTAATTTAGAGTTGTTTAGGATGTGTGTGTTTCAAATTAATATATCATTTTTCTTTTTCTTAAAGAAGTTGACAATATAGTTATTAACACCCTGTAATTTCCTAAAACCTCTTGCATTATACTTTGTGGGAGTATTTTGGAAAAACCAATGTGTATGATATTCTAATGCAACTTACATTAATAGAACACTTGTGTTACAGTATGATTTCTTAAACAATTGTATATTTTAATTATTAAGCCAATATTGATTTAAAGCTTATATGGTAATCGTGAAGCACAAGTCAAGCTATATATTTAAAGTAACAAAACAGAACTAGCTTTCCATCTTTTCCTTAAGTACAGAATCCATTGAGTGAAACACGCTTTAAAAAAATTATTCAATCAGATAGATTGTCCAAACTAGTTAATCAGGTCAAATTGTTCATTTGACTGCTTGCATTACTTGATTTTCCTCTATTCACTAAAGTAACTACTTCAACACCTTCCAGTCTCCCACTCTGAACTGTGGAGACCTGAACTCCAAAGATTCCATAGTCATGAACCCCCAAAATGAAACTTCTGCACACATATAACAGAGTTCATGAGAGAAACCAAATGAATGGCATGTGAAAATTAAGGACTTACCTTATAGTAATCTAGTCATCTTCCCATGATAGAAAATAATCAATACAGTTTTACATTGATTGGATTCCATATGTTTCAAGAATTCTAGTTAAGGAATGCTGTGAGAAACCTGTAGAATTTTGGCATTATTTACTAGGAGCTAATTTACAAAAGCAGTGAGATATGGAAGGAATTAGGGTTTCTTATGTTAGTCTAATTTAACAGTCTAGTAAAAGTAACTAAATCTTAACAGTGGAATAAAAATGTAAATAATTTCCAAAAATATGAATGGAATAAAGTAAACATGTGGTCAACATGCTTCTTCATATTTATCCTTTTTACAGATAATTGTGTAATTTCAATGTAATTACTAAGAAAATCTGAATCTTCAAAGAAAATAAAGATATTAATTTTGTAGATGTTATTACAATAGAAAGTTAATCCATTCCCAGCATTATACATCACGTTAGTATTTATTTATTTAGATGTTTGGATCTTAGCAGTTAGGTTCAACTATAATATGAATGGGACAAACAAAAATTGTACTATTTAAACCTAATTGTAAGGACAGCATGTGATTAAAAAAATGACCTATGGATTCTATACCATCAATAAGCCTTTCATAATCCTATCTTCTATTGCAATAAACTAGATGTTTAGTTAAAAGCAAATACGTCTCATGCAATAGCCAAGTAAATATTACATTTGGCCATTCAGATATGACAAATGATAGTCTAATGGCGTTTTGTTAATTCTGTAAAGATTATATTGCTGAGTGCTTTCAAAATCACCTAATGTACAAAATTCTAGACTTAGTAGACAAAGAGTAACAACACATTGATTTTGAAGAAACAAATCAAACTCAGGGAAGGATTTTGTCTTGTTTTCTTTTGTTTTGTTAAAAACCATGTATTGAATTTAATTTTTAGTAAAGCAAGCATTACATAATGCTTCAAAATTTTAAAATTCAGGGATAAAAGTTTACATCCAAAAAGATGAATGGAAAATTGTGCTTTCAGACTGTAAAGTCAGTTTCATACAGATTCTACCAATTCTTCTTGCCGTTGGATACTGGGAATTTCATCTACGTAATGTATATATGTGCAGTTCATATCCAGGTCCTGCAAAAATCTAAAACTCTGTGCTTCACTTCATGTAGCAAAGGCACCTATGTTATTCTCCCTTTTGAGTACAAGTTATGATCCAGTTTTCCTGCTGAAGATGATATTTCCACTGTTGTGTCACTCACTCTCTCTGTGCTGAGCAGTACAGTAAATCACAAGAGAAAGTGGCGGTGAATCCTGCTTACACTGGAAGAAGTTGCTCTGTGGACCATTTGAAGAAGCTCTGGACTGATCACAAGGGAAACCGAGCAGAACTGTGAAGCAGACGGACAGGAACAAAAGGCTATTCTGGTGTGAGGAGAAATCAGTCATTTCAGCTCCACAAGCAGATGCTGCTACTAGACTGACAAGTGGAGCCTACTCCTGCTGGAGAAAGGTAAAGTTTGCCATTGGGGCAGACACAGAGTTCGTATACTGTCTGTCGAGAACTTGAGGAGCTAGACGAAGACGAAGAGGAGGAGCCGGTCGGTAGATTTCCCAATCGGATAGTGTCTGCATTTAAAAATATCTGGGGGAAAAGAAATTACATTTTAATTTATATTAGCTTTTTACATTCCTCAGAGTTTTACAGCATGGTCTAATAAGAAAAACTAAACAACAAACTATTCTATTGGTTTAGCTGCCATGGTTTGTTGAACAAACAAATTACATTCCTACTGTATAGCCCAAATGCTCTGCAGCTATCGTCTCCCTTGAGACATGGTGCTTTCTAACAGAAAATCCTTCATCTAAAAGACAGTATTGTGCAATCTGCTTAAAGGGCCAATCCAGCTATTCAAGCATCACAGAAAATTGATTTTAACAGAGCATTTCAATTTAGTTTCTCAATTATTTCGAGTCTAAACAATATTTAAAGAAATAAGGATGTTCAAGGAAATGACATTGCTGAAGCAGTAGGCAATTACTAATATTAATTATTATTATTATGACCTATCTATTGTTTCAATGAGAAGTGGCTGTTCAGTGATAGAATTCTTGCTTTCTATGAATAAGCCCCAGGTTTGATTCCCAGCCAATATACCTCATATCCAGTTACCACTACTCTGTCAGTGGAGGCCTTAGTGTCACTATGATGCTCAACAGGTTTCAGTAGCACTTTAAGACTAAGACAGAACATGAAAGAAAGGCCTAGTGTTCTACTTCTGAAAATCAGCCAATGAAAACTCTGTGGATCACAATGGTCAGATCCCACTCAACATGAGATTGCCGTAACTTTGGGCCCACATCCCAACAACAACAACATTGTTTCAATGTTCATGAAAGCATTACAACTTGCAGTCTAATATATATACCAACTAAACAATTTGCATGATTAATGAAAGGTAGTCAGATATAATGCTAAATCTTCTAACGTGTAAAATTGCTTCATTTATTTCAAATCATGGACTGAACACTTTTTGGTACGGTGATCAAATGCTGGTGTCATGTGTGGAGGAAGTTCTATGGAAAGCAAAGATAGATTATACAATTTTTTGAGCAGAGAAGACAGATATTTCTTGATTCTTTTGTCATAGAGCCGATTATTGCTTAAAGGTATCTCTATATTCACATGTACCGTTTCCTACATCTTTGCCCTTCTCCAAGTTCTGTTCATTGCTTGCTGGGACTCTTGCAGTAGTCTCCCACTGTTATTTGTCTTCTTATAGTCTATAGTTGTTTTTTTTTTTTTTTTTTTGGAGTCCTGGTGTGGTGCTGTGGGCTGATGCGTCAGACTGCAAAGTCATTTGAACTGCAAGGTCTGTGGTTCAAGCTCACCAGCTACTCCTTGGAAACCCTATACAGGGTCGCTATGGGTTGCAATCAACTCGACAGCACTTAACAACAACAATAGTCTATTTTACATATGTGTTGAGTGAACTTTTGGAAAGTACAAGTCAAATCATATAAATCTCTGTTCAGCACTCTCTAATGCTCTCCCTACACATTTAGAATTTTTATATACGTTCTGAAATTTTGTGTCTATTCATATATATTTCAAATTAATTAGCTTTACTCAGATTTGTACTAAAAATTCACTTTCTCAAAATGCACGTTCCTGACTTTTCTCTATCCACAGTAGCCCTAATCCATGAATTTCTGATTAGCAGTTTTACACTCACTTCCTAACATTACCTGAAGTATGCTGTTGACTTCTATAATTTGCCAATAAGATACACGAGGATTGTGCATGTTGTTTTTCACACCTTTGGAACCAGACATAGAACTGTGCCAGTACATGTTAGCTAAATTAACGAATCCTTCCTTAACTTGGTTATGTTTCTCCATTCTAGGGTACAATTGTTACCCCCAATCAAGACCCAGTTTATCTACTTTCTCATATGTGGAATTTTCCTGATGCTCCAAGCTCAAAGCACACTTGTCAATTGTTGTTTTTATTGTTGTTAAGTGCTATCAAGTGTGTTTCAACTCATAGTGACTTTCTGTAGGGATTCCAAGGAGAGGCTGGTGGGTTTGGATTGTCTACTTTGTGGTTAGCAATCCAGGGCTTATCCTACAATGCCACACAAGGTCTCCGCTTCCTAGTTGTTGTTGTTGTTGTTGTTAAGTGCTGTTGAGTCAGTTTTACATATGACTATGGGTCTGACCCATAGCGGCTCTATATAGGGTTTCCAAGGAGCAGCTGTTGAGTTTGAACCACCAATCTTGTAGTCAAACAACTTTTCAGTCCAGCATATTAACCCACAGTGCCACACCAAGACTCTCTTCATAGTTAGTCCTCCCTAAATAAGTTATGGAGTCCTGATGTGGCATTTCAGGATAATGCGTTGGATTGCAAGGTTGTTTGAACTGCAAAGTTGGTGGCTCAAACTCACCAGCTGCTCCTTGGCAACTAGACAGCATTGCTATGAGTCAGAAACATCTTGATGGTACTTAACAACAATAACAAAAAAGGTATTATTTTAAATATCTTACTGTGACACTCGTCTGTCAGTTTGGCATACTGTGGTGGCTTGCATGCTGCTGTGATGCTGGAAGCGATGCCACCGGGATTTTGAATGCCGGAAAGGTAACCCATGACAGGTTTCAGCTGAGCTTCCAGGCTAAGACAGACTAGGTAGAAGGAAAGGTGGACTACTTCTGAATGTTTAGCCACTGAAAACCTTATGAATAGCAGTGGAACACTGTCAGGTGGCACAATAATATTGACTACAGAAACATGATGTACAGCACCAGAACATAGTCAGATATAGTGCCAGAAGATGAACTCTTCAGATTGGAAGGCACTCAAAATATGACTGGGGAAAAGCTGTCTCCTCAAGGTAGAGTTGACAAATATGGCATAAATGGAGTAAAGCTTTTGGGAAATTTCATTTCATTTGCAATAGAACACAACTCAAAATGAGGAGCAATAGCTGTAAACATCCATTATATCAGAGTTGGTATAGTGGAGAGTCAGTGAAAAAGAGAGAGATGCTTAATGAGATAGATTGGCACAGTAGCAGCGGTAATGGACTCCAGTCTAGCAACAATTGTGAGGTTGGCACAGTACCATGTAGTATTTCATTAAGCTGTGCTTAAGTTTTATGAGTTGGAACCGACTCTATAGCATCGAACAATAACAACATTCTGATGATGCTATATGCTATTTTATAGTCATATTGATATCTTAATTTTACTACTAAATAATGTGTTTCCTAAATATGGAACTAGGCTCACTGTTTTTAAAAACATCCTAGTGTTGGACCCACTACAAGCGCCATACACAATACAAATATTTGTTGGATTGTATACACATAGTTTAAATAGTTGTTTGATAGATAAATAATTATAAAATTAATGAGTAGCTATATTTGTCAAATATTGAAAGTTAAAGTATTAAAGTTTGTATTTGTATATTTTCCCATATTTACTCCTGGACTACATAATAGGAAAGCAAAGAGAAAGAAAATGCCTTTTTTTTTTTTAAATAAACAATTTTTTCCCCCTTGATATGAAAGGACAAAAAAATAAGTTAGAATAAACAAGACCTTGACAAAGAGAACATGGTATATTCTTGGTTTGAGAATGAACATTAAGTCATGCTGTTAATAGGGCTGTTAGATATGAAGGTAGCCATGGCATCATAGTGGTTAAGTGCTCAGCTGCTTATCAAACTGTCCATGGTTCAAATCTCCAAGTCGTTCCACGGGAGAAAGATGTGCCAGTCTGTTTCCATAAATACTCAATGATAGCAGTTTCTTGTTTTGTTTTGTTTTATATTGATCCCTTCAAACTTAAACCTTCTTGAGCCTTTCCAGGTTTCTGTAGCATGTATGGACTTACCATTATCTAAATGCCTGGCTAAGGCAGTTATGATATTATCCACCTTTCAACTTCTAAAACTGACATTTCTCTTCTACATTGTCCTATAATGCATGTAATCTACTGATTACAAACCTCTTTCATGTTCTCAGAATATCTCTTAAGCATTTAAGTCACAGTCCAATTACACCTCTCTACCAAGGTGTCTTTTATCACATTCTTGCCTTTTGAAATCAGATATCTTAGAAAATCAAAATCCATTTTCTCAATCAGCATGGCTTTCTCCTTCTGATAAACTGGAACATACAAGGAGGCTTCAGAAAGTTCATGGAAAAATTAAATTGAGAGACAATAAAATCTTGTCCATGAACTTTTTGAAGCCCCCTTGTATGTGTTATTATAACACTTACATTGTTGTTCTTGTTATGTGCCGTGGAGTCGGTTCCGACTCACAGCGACCCTGTACAGGGTTTCCAAGGCTGCAAATCTTTACAGGAGCAGAGACCCTCACCTTTCTCCGACGGAACAGCTGGTAGTTTGGAACTGCTGACCCTGAGGTTCACAGCCTGATTCGTAACCACTATGTTACCACTCCTTTACATATTCTACCCATAATTATAAAATTACGTTATCTTCCCAGATAAATTTGAAATGAAATTCCTTAAACCTTCTGTAGTGCAGACTTTTGTGTACAATTTCATTATGCATTCCATCCATTCTTTTGGATATCACAGAGTCTTTTCTGCTTTGGCATTAACTATCTTAAAAACTAAAGGGAGAGATTTTATGTTATCTGCCTTTCCGTAACATAGTCAATTTAGCAGATAGAAAGATTATCTCCATAAGAAAATTTCATGAAATTTTAATCTAATATAAAATGATGGGCTCTTATGTACTTTTATTTAATATATAAACAATGATCAAAACTGAACCTCTGTATACAGTCTACATCATAATTCTCATTTGGCAAGTAAATGTAATTCTGTAATTGAATCAAAGGAATTTACTGATGTGCTGAATAAGAAAATATAGCCCACCTACTCCCATCAAGTAGATTCCAACTCATAGTGCCCTTAAACAGGGTTTCCAAGACTGTAAATGATTACAGGAGCAGAAGATTTCATCTTTCTCCTTCAGAGTGACTGGTGTGTTTGAACTGCCAACCTTTTGATTATTCTACAGGGCCACCAGAACTTTAGAAAATATAAGTAGTTTATAAACAGGAACACAACAGAGATTAATATTCACCCATATTTAACATAAGATATCCATTAGGAATCATTTGAGTGAAAATATCAGCATAATAAAATACACTTTAAAAATAAAATGCAATAGATTTAAAAGAAATTTCTGTCTTGTGGTAGTAGACAAAGAATTACATTTTGTAACTGTCATGAAAAGAAATCTTAAAAAGATACATGAATGCATATTTAAAATATTATAAATTATAATCGTAGGTCACTTGTTCATAATGGGGAACACAGTGACTCTGTAGGATAAGCACTGCACTGTGAACCATGACGTTAACATTTAGAGCCCACCAGCTGCTTCACAGAAGAAAGATAAGGCTTTCTGCTCTAACAAAGATATACAGCCCCATAAACCATACGCAGGTTTGCTATGAGTTGGAACTGACTTTACGGTAACAAAAAGTCATAATATTCACTGAGACCTTTCCCTAACATTGTCTTTCTAGTAAGTCCATTTAATTAAAAAAAAAAAATAGGAATTTAGATGCGGTTGACTTCCGAATGAAATCCTTTCAAGTTGAATGTAAACTGAGCTTTTTTACTAAATAAATCAATATTAGGGTTAACAAACATAATATTAAAGAACTAATATTATCATAAGATAAGCCATTTCATGAAGCATCTTTCTGTCTATGCTTTCCCTGGATCTTGTAGTTATTGTTAAGTGCCATCAAGTCAGTTCCAATTCATAGTGACCCTGTACAGGGTTTCCGAGGAGTGACTGGTGAGTTTTTTGTTTTGTTTTGTTTTGATGAACCCTTTACTATAGAGACAGACTGAAATCTCTTTTGCATAAAGACTCTCTGGACTGGGTCAGGGAAATCCACTGGATAAAAGTCACCATGGAGCAACTCCTGCCTCTGCCTCCCGGAAACCCTCACTAGGGTCACCGGAGATAATAGAGGCTGCTGTCCCTAAGGCCAGGCTGGTTGGATGGGGCCATGTTGGCCGAAGCGTCAGGGTTTCTGGCTACCTGGCAGGTCACAGACTCTCTGTATCCCGCCCCAGTCGGTTGTCCAGGATCTGAAGCTGTCAGAGGAAGCCTGAGTTGAGGTAGATATCGTGGTGGGCCTGCACCGCCTTAATGGCCTCTACCAGCGTCCCGTTCTCGCAGATCATGAGGAAGGCCAGGACAAGTGTGGCAGAGCGGCTCACCTCATGGTGCAATGGACCAGCACTCGGCCTTGGGGAACACTGAGGGCTGTTCGGATGTATCGAGCAACAGGCCTAAAGTAGATACTGAGGTCAAAGAAAGGGTTGTCATCAGCCTCAATGCCCTAGTACTCCAATGACATCCTACCATAGAACTTGGTGCCTGTGTCCACTTGAAACTTGCTCGCAGAAGCATTCACAATGTAAATGCCAGCTTGGATCAGCTTGTTCTTGACCTTGTGATTCAAACCGACATTGCAGTCCAGCACATTAAATCGCAGCACCACGGTAGAGGCAAAATGTATACTTAAAATTTATCTTACATAAGTAACTGAGGTAATATGAGGTAAGAGAATAACACTGTACTTATGACTCTATTAATATATGTCTTCATCTTCATATCTAAATTGTCATGGAAGATTTCAGAAATACTGTGTTAAATCATTCATTTTTTTTTTCTTTTTAACTTGATATTGGTGATCTCATAATTTTAAAAATAAACACATGAAGAAAGGAAATACTAAAGGAATAAATCCGAAAACACACAGAAGGTAATATGTATTATGTATAAGGATTTTAAATAATTGACATAGTATTTTTTTAAAAGCAAGCAACAAAAGAGTAACTACCAAGAAGGTATTTGAAAAGAAATAGATAAGAACCCTAAAATGAAAAACTTTAATAAATAAATAAACTAAGTGATGCAAGGAGATAAAGGGATAAAAAATATGAAGGAGGGAGCTATATGGAGGTGGTTGTGACAGTTGTAGGCCATGGCATTGGTTCCAACTCATAGCGACCCTGTATAGGGTTTCCAAGGATGTAAATCTTTATGGGAACAGAAAATCCCATCTTCTCCCAGAAGAGCAAATAATAAATTTAAACTCCTGACCTTGTGATTAGCAGCACAATTCATAACCCACTATGTTCCCAGAACTCCTTGATTTGAAGCATAAGAGAATGAAAATGCTTGACATTTTCTCAGAGAAACACCTTAGAGAAAGTGAGAGAGGTAATATCTGAAGATAAAATACTAAAGAATTTCCAGATTTGACAAAAATAACAATCTGTAGACACAGCAAGCACAATATATATTGCAAGCCAATACATAGTATACCATAGTTAAAAAATTGAGCACCAAAACCAAAGGGATCTTTCAAGAAGTTAAAGAGGAAAAAACAGATGATCTTCAAAGTAATGCTAACAAGACTTAAGGAGCTACTTAAGAGAGAAAGTGACAGTAAGTTAAATATTAACTGTATCTCCTACATAATTTTGATTGAGGTAAATAGCAAAATTAATTTTATTTTCTTTTTATAAAAATATAGATACTGTTCTACAGAAAAGAATTTTTTGAAGACCAAAATAGACCTAAGAAGACAAATATTGCCTTTAATATTAACATACCTTGGTAGTAATTATGTTTATCTATCAGTTTTGAAATTACAGCAATTTAGATGTGGTTGGTTTGTTAATAGATATCTTTCAAGTAGAATTTAAAAGGAGCTTTGTCTTAAAAAGTCACACTGGTGGTGGTGGTGATAGTGTGTTGTGGAGTTGGTTCCTACTCATAGCATTTCTGTATAGGGTTTCCAAAGTTGTAAATCTTTACAGGAGCAGAAAGTCTCATCTTTCTCCCTCGGGATGGCTGGTAGTTTCAAAATGCTGACCTTGAGTTTACCAGCCCAACTCATAACCACAACAATACCAGAGCTCCTTAAAAAGTAACACTAAGGTTACCAAACTTAATATTCAAGATAGCTAGTATTATAAGTAAAACCATTTCACAGAACAACTCTCTATGTTGTCCCTGGAACTGTAAGCATGTAGTTTGGTGAGAAGCAAGGTCCTTATCCCTTTACTCACCTCCCCTTCTGTTGACTGTAAATGGAGCTCCTTTCTGCAGGTGGCCTTGAAGTCCCCTGCAGCAGCACTCACCTGTACCCCTCGAGGTGCCTCCATTATCAAGGATCGAGTTGGTGATTCAAGCCTGGCGATAAACAAAAGGATCCTTAATAGAAAAGATAATATATTATGATGAATTAAAAGATAACGTTTAGTCAATGAAAGGAAAAACAGCCGGCCTAATTAAGTCTTATTTTTTTCATGAAAATGAGTTTTAGCATGATTTTTTAATTGCCTTATCAATTTTTTCTCTTTATTAAACACTTCATTTGTTGACATCAATTATTTACTCTCATTTTTATAATGATATACTAATCATGTTTTATGTTATTTCCATTTATACTGTACATGGTAAGTTGGTTGTGATAAGTATACTTGTTTAAATATTTTATACACAATCAATATTAATGACGGAGCTTTAATAAATAAATTAGTGTAAACTTAGCCCATAAATATTCCTCAATAAAGAGTCCATGTCTTGCAAAGATATGAGGACTTTAATGAAATCATTAATATTGCAAAATTTAAGCTTGTGTGGGCAAAATTTTATAAACTTGAAATTTTTCAAAGTACTCATTAAACCTCTAGACATTAATTTAAATGAATAAATAAGACACTTCCTACATCAACTGACCTCTACTGGTCCAATGAAATGTGCCAGAATCAATGACTTTAGTCAGACACAGAGAAACAAAGAAGGATGAGGTAATTAAAATAGTCATTACTTAAAATTTTGAGTAAAAGAAATGAAGTCTATTAGATAACAGTTCGGTATCAAAAAATATATATAATAATAATAATTAAGAGATAGTTTGGAAACTTAGCTTCAAATATAAAACTAGAGAAAAGAAGAAATGAAGACAGAATACAGAAATTATACGACAGTGTAAAACACACTATATGAGAAAAGAAGAAATACCCATGAGTCAATCTTCTAGGGTAAGTGCTCAGCTTTGGGATTGTAGCTGTCCCTGTTCCTTTGGAGCCCATGCAATTAGGACAAGGGTTGCCACATTTATCCTAATGAATAGTAACTGGATTCCTTTGTGACAATAGATTCAAAGTTGTTTTTTAGAGATAGTCACATCAAATAGATTCCTTCTGAGTAGTGAAATCAAAATTTAAAAACCTAAAAGAGATATTGAAGAAGAAGAACTAGCATCTAGAGGAAGTGATCTCAATGTTTTCAAATGGTTTCCCTTTCTTGCCAAAGTAAGTTGGACATTTTCATCTCTATGGTGCTCTAACATACATTCATACAATCTCCGAACTGCTCAAGATATTGGAAGTGAAGTTAAGTCAGGAAGTATTGCTATAACACAAAGAAGTCATAATTAAACAAAAATATCAAGACTACTTATTACCAATAAACAGCATTCTTATCAGTGGAGAAGAGATTGAAGTTGTCAAGGACTTCATTCTTCTTGGATCAACTGTCAACACTCACAGAAGCAGCGGTCAAGAGATCAGATGACGTATTGCATTGGGCAAATCTGCTGCACAGGAACTTTTTAAAGTACTGAAGAGCAGAGATGTCAGCTTGAGGACTAAGGTGCGCCTGACCCAAGCCTTGGTATTTTCAATAACCTCATATGGATGCGAAAACTAGACAGTGAATAAGGAAGATCGTAGAAGAATTGATGCCTTTGAGTTGTGGTGTTGGAGGAGAATACTGAAAGTGCCATGGACTGCCAAAAGAACCAATAGATCTGTTTGGGAAGAAGTGCAGCGAGTGCTCCTTGGAGGCCAGGATGGCTAAGCTTCATCTCTCATACTTTAGACATATTGTCCGGAGGAAACAGTTGATGGAGAAGGATGTCATGCTGGGTAAGGTGGAGAGTCAGAGAAAAAGAGGAAGACCCCAACGAGATGGATCAGTCAGGTAGCATCATTGATGGCGTCAAGTGTGGCAGCGGTAGTGAGTTTGGCCCAGGATCGGACATTGTTTTGTTCTGCTGTGCATGGGGTAGCTATGAGTCGGTTCCGACTCGATGGCACCTGACAACAGCAACAGCAACAACTTATTTATTTATTTTACATTTTCTCCATACAGGTCTATACACTTCTGAAGGTGGTGTTTCCCTCTTTCTGACTCTTTCCTGAAGAATTCTGGTCTCTTCAATTTACACCATGTCTGAATGGCAGTTTTGGCATTTGAAAGGGACACAATCGTGTTCATTTGAAATGTTCTTTGAATTTGGAGAACCAAAAGAAGTGTGAAGGGGCAGGATCAGGACAATAGGGTGGATGAGGTAAGGTTTCCAAACTAAATTCTCATAGTACAATACATGCAATTCTCAAAAACAAGCAGGATCCAGAGAAGCAGAGACATCAGAGATGGAGGCAGAGATGATGACATGGAGAGATAGGGCAACTGAGGACTCTAGACTCGAGGAAAGAGAAAGATTGTGTGCTGGCAGACAGGAAGCAGACTTGCAGAATATGTCCCTTGGTTGTTTAAATGATTATATATTCTTGAGTGTTTTTGTGTACATACAAAAACAAAACAAAACAAAACAAAAAAACAGGGGATAGAAGCAAATCCTGTTGAATGATGATGCATGGAGAAGATTGTAATCTTTACAATGAAATAATGAGTGTAAAACCGATGTTCTCCCATGTAAACTATGGCTCAATTCACAATAAAAACTTAAAAACAAAACACCAAGCAGGTACATTGTCGTTATGGAAAACAAATTCTTGATGCACCTTCTGTTTTTGTTTTGTTTTTTTCCAAACCAAAAAAAGGTAATTAAGAGATCATTTCAAAATGATCTTCAAATATAAAACTAGAGGAAAGAGCAAATGAAAACAGAAAACAGAAACTAGGCTAAAATGGAAAACACATTGTATGAAAGAACAGGAAGTACCCATGAGTCCGTTTTCTTGTGTAAATATTCAGCTTTTCAGTTTTCTTAAAATGTCTTTACAATAATCGTCTTGATATCCTGTGTCCTTTGAGAAAATCTACCAAGATTGTTGTTGTTAGGTGTCCTTGAGTAAGTTCCAACTCAGTGACCTTATATAAAGGAAACACTGCTGGGTCCTATGTATCCTGTGCCAACTGCCACCATGCTTGAACCCATTGCTACTGCCACTGTGCCAACTCATCTCATTGGAAGGTCTTCTTATTTTTTGGCAGCTCTCCACTTTACCAAGCATGAGGTCCTCCAGGGACAAGTTCTTCCTGATAACATGTCCAAAGTATGAGAGATTAAGTATTCTAAGAAACATTCTGGCTGTACTTCTTTCACAAAATCCACTGTACTTTTAATATTCTTTTCCAACACCGTAACTCAAATCCATCAATTCTTCTATTGTCTTCTTTCTTCATTGTCCAACTTTCATATGCATATAAGGCTATTGAAAATATCATTTAACATCTTTGTTTTTGAACATTTAAAGAGGTCTTGTGCAGCAGTCTTGATTTCTTGTCTTCTATTTGCATAAGTGTTGATAATGAATTCAAGCAAAATGAAGTCTTTGACAACTTCAAACTTTTCTCCATTTATCATGCTGTTATTTATTGGCCCAGTGGTGAAGATGTTTCTTTTCTTTATATTGAGGTGCAACCCATACTGAAGGCTGTGGTCTTTGATCTTCATCAGTGAGTATATTAAGTCCTCTTCACTTTCAGCAGGCGAGGTTGCAAATCACAGATTGTTAGCGAGACTTCCTCCAATCCTGATGCCACGTTCTTCAAATAATCCAGCTTCTCAGATTATTTGCTCAGCACACAGATTGAATAAGTATCGTGAAAGAGCACACTTTTCTGATTTTAAATCATACAGTGTCCCCTTGTTCTGTTTGTACAACTGTTTTTTGGTATATGTACAGGTTCCTAATGACTACGTTAAATTAAGTCTCTTGGTATACCCATTCTTTGTAATGGTATCTATAGCTTGTCATAATCCACATAATTGAAAGCCTTTGCATAATCAGTGAAACACAATTAACCATCTTTCTGGTATTCTCTGCTTTCAGCCAAGATTCATTTGAAGCCAGTAATGCAATCCTATCTGAATCTGGCTTGAAATTCTGACCGTCCACTGCCCAAGTACTGTTGCAGCAGTTTTTGAATTATCTTCAGCAAAATTGTACTCACATATAATATTAATTATAGTGTTTGAAGATTTCCAAATTCTGTTGAGTTCACCTCTCTTTGGAATGGGCATAAATATGCATCTCTTCCAATTAGTTGTCCAGGTAACTGTCTTCCAAATTTCTTGGTATAGATGAATGAGTGCCTCCAATGCAGCATCAATTTCGTTGAAAGATTTCAATTTGTCTTTGATCAATTACTGGAACCTTGTTCTTTACCAATGCCTTAAGTGCACCTTGGACTTCTGCCTTCTCCCAAGATTACTCATTTAGAATCTCTGCAAAAAAAAACAAAAACAAAACAAAACAACAACAAAAAAAAACAAAACAGTTTCCATAACCTTCTGAGCTGACTTCTTTGCCTTGAATTTAACTCATCCATGATGCTGTGGGATAAAACACTGGACTACAAGGCCTGTCTGAGCTCAAGGTTGATGGAACTGAATGGATTGCACTTAACAACAGTGACAACAGATCCCCATAGAAGACACTGTTTTGATTAGGTCTTGCTCTCTAAATTGTATTGTCCCTGGTTATAATTCAGTCCATAATATTATCTTCATTAACTTCGATCTTGCTGGAAAGACTGATGGAAATGTCAGCTCTTTGAGCTATCATATCTTTGTGCAACACTTTTGGCTGAGTCCCGGCTGTTCACTTAAAATTGAAAATAACTAATTGCATGAGATCCCAACTTCTATCAGTAGCCATACTATGTGTTCTTCTATCAGCTTTTGGACTTTCACCAGAGTTTTTTATTATTATTATTATTTGTTGACGATGATGGTCTTGGTTAGTCTTTGAAGTCTTCCAAACCTTCCTTAAAATTCTTGATCCATCTAAAAACTGCTGTTTTATGTGGGGAAGCATTCTTGTAAACTTGTTGTAAAGCTTCAGTGATGTTAGTTTTGTTAAAAATGGGATATTAGCCCTGACCTCAAAATCATTTTCCTTTGCACAAAGAGTATCTCTTTTTTTCAGGGCATCCTAATGGGACTAAGACCAGTATATCACTGAGAGGACATTGATAATCTTTAAATCTGTAAAATCCATTCACTCTTAAATTATTACAAAGCATTGGACTGCTAAACATAAAATCAATGGTACAAATCCACTAGCTGCTCCTCAGAATCCCTGTATGAGGTTGCTATGAGTCAGAATTAACTTGAGGTCACATAACAGCAATAACAATCCACTATTAGAATGGTCCTGGGTTGGCACTGGACTGTTAATCACAAGGTTATCAGTTCAAACCCTTCAGCCACTCCTCAAAAACCTTGTACAGGGTTGCTATGAGTAGGACCCAACTTGAAAGCACTTACCAACAACACACACTATTTAAAAAAAAAAAAAAATTATATACAGTGCCTACATTTAAAAATCTGAATACTAAAATGTATGTTTCATAATAAATTTCACTTGTACAACCCCCAAACATACATCCATCATACTGAACAGTGTGTTGAAGCCCATTGTCATTTGTTATTTATTGATTATAATTTCATTTAGATATGAGTTGATTGTTTTTAAAAAGATACAGATATGAATTTAACTAAAATTGATTAATATCCTAAAATATTTTGAATCTGACATTCAAGGAAACAAAATTCAGTGAAACTAGAAAAGAGAGGAAAATAAATTTAATTTAATCACATATGGTTTAGTTTTTCACAAGTATAATGGCCTGAGATTGCTACTCATAAATGATAGCTAAGTAATCCATATTAACCGTGTAAAAACTTTGCACCTTTTTTTTTTTGCCAAATGGGTATTTTAATTACTTTGGGAGTGGCAGTTCAGCTTCACTAGCCACTCCTTGGAAACCCTATACAGGGTGTCTAGGAGTCAGAACAGAATCAACAACACTTAATATCAACAGCATGGAGCACTAAAATTTTGTATCTTAATTGTATGTTTTGAGAGAAAGGAACTACTATTGTTGCTTGTAAAATTGTGGTGCAAATGTACACACCAAAATATTAACCAGTTCAACAATTTCTACACTCTAATTCAGTCAGACTGATGACACTATAGCTCTCCTTTTTTTCAAATGATACTACCACCAACATAAACTCAATGTTCCCTAAACAAACATTCCTCCTCGTCCTTCCATTCCTCTATTCTTTTGTGATATCAATTGGATGGTAGTAAATTCCAATTAGATCTGCCCCATGCTGTTATTGTTGTTAAGTGTCAAGTCGGTTTCAATATATAGTGACCCTGTATAGGGTTTTTGGAAAGCTTGAACTGCCGACCTTACAGTTCAAACCAAGTTTTCAGTCCAGTGCATTTACCCACAGCACCACACAAGGACTCCACGTTTCCTAAATTATAATCTTCATCTGAGTAGTTGTTGCTGTTGTTGTTAAGTACCATCAGGTTGGTACCAACTCAGAGTGATCCTATGCACAACAGAATGAAACACTGCCCAGTCCTGGGCCAACCTCACAATTGTTGCTACTCCTGAGCCCATCAGTGCCACCACTGTGCTAATCCATCTTGTTTGGGGTCTTCCTCTTTTTCTCTGACTCTCTACTTCATGAAACATGATATTCTTCTCCAGTTACTGGTCCCTCCTGATAATACATCTGCAGTATGAGAGATGAAGTTTAGCCATCCTGGTTTCCAAGGAGCCCTCTGGCTCTACTTTTTCCAATACAACTCTGTTCATTTGGCAGTCCATGGTACTTTTATTATTCTCCTCCAACACCATAACTCAACTGCATCAATGCTTCTATGGTCTTCGTTATTCACTGTCCAACTTTCACATGCATCTGAGATTATTGCAAATACCATGGCTTGGGTCAGGTGCACCTCAGTCCTCAAACTGACATCTTTGCTCTTGAACACTTTAAAAAGATCTTCAACAGAGTTGCCCAATGCAATACATTGTTTAATTTCTTGACTGATGCTTCCACAAATGTTGACGGGTGGTCTGAGCAAAATGAAGTCTTTGAAAACCTCAGTCTTTTCTCTATTGACATGGATGTTGTTTATTGGTCCAGAGCAGATAGCAAGGTGTTTCCTCTCTTGGAATTGCTGGTATGTTAGAACTCTCCATAGCAGCAAAGAGCTTAAGCATTGAGTCACCAAGATTCCTTAAACTCTAAACTTTAGTTTCTATATATTTTCTTATTTCATATACGTGAGATCACAATATACTATTTGTATTTTTCCAAATTATTTATTTTTTTCAAGCTTTACCCATGTTGTGACATGTATCAGCATTTAATTTCTCGTTTTGGTTGCTTAAGATTCCATTGTTTGTATGTATATACCATATGTTGTTTAGGTATTCATTTGTTGATGATCATTTCCATATTCTGACTATTGTGAAAAGTGCTGATCCAAATGTGAAAATGCTAGAATGCACAGAATGTGAAAATGCTTACTGTGCAGAGTTTTGTTTGTATTCCTGCTTTAACTTCTTCTAGGTATATGTCTAGGGATGGGAATGTTGGATAATATGACAGTTCTAAGTTCAACTTTTTGAAGAATATTCTTTTTCACAGTTGTTGTTGTTGTTAAATGCCGTGGAGTTGATTCCGAACCATAGTGACCCTGTATAGGGTTTCCAAGGAGCAGCGGGTAAGCTTGAACCACCGACCTTGCAGTTCACACGACTTTGCAGTCTGACGCATTAGCCCACAGTGCCACACAGTGGCTGCTCAATTTCACATTCCCACCAGCAATGGATGGTGGTCCCAGTTTTTTTTGCAATGACAACAATACTTATTTTGTTTTGTTTATCATTGCCATTCTAATTGAGGGCAAGGTGGTGCCTCATTGTGGCTTTCATTTGCATCTAGTTAGTGTGGAACAGCTGGATAAGGTCTGGACTGCTATCCATAAGGTTAGTTGTTCAAATTCTCCAGTCACTCCTTGGAAAGTCTACACAGGGTCACTATGAGTAGGAACTGGTGGCACTTAACAACAGCAACAATAAAAATGGCTAGTGAGAAGACCTGTTGACAGCGTTGTTAAGCACTGTACTGCTAATCAAATGGTCCATGGTTTGAAGCCAGCACCAGATTGGCAGAAACATGTGGCAGTCTGCTTTTGTAAAGATTTACAGCCTTGGAAACTCTATGGACAATTCTATTCTGTCTTGTAGGGTCATTATGAGTTGGAATAGACTTGACAGCAATGGGTTCAGTTTGGGATTTTAATGGCTAATCACATCAAGTACCTTTTCTTGTGCTTGTTTACAATTTGAATATCCTCTTTGATGAAATGGCTGTTTAAGTCTTTTATCCATATTTTTTGGGTTGTTTAATATTTTAAATTTTATATTTAATAATTGTTGTTAATTGACATTGAATTGGTTCCTAAGCACAACAAAACAAAACACTGCCCAGTGCAGCATCATCCTTGCAATTGATGTTATGTTTGAGGATTGCTGCTCAATCCGCTCAATGGGGGTCTTCCTCTTTTTTATGACCCTCTACTTTATCAAATGTTAAGTCTTTTTCCAGGGAATAGTATCTCCTGATAATGTGTTCAAAGTTGTTGTTGTTAAGTGCCATTGAGTTGGTTCTGACCCATAGCAACCCTGTATAGGGTTTCTGTAGAGTTGTTGGTGAGCTTGAATTGCCAACCTTGCAATTCAAATGGCTTTGTAGTCTGGCTCATTAATCCACAGTGACACACCAGGACTCCGTGTCCAAAGGGGTGGTGGTGGTTATGTGCTGTGGAGTTGGTTTTGACTCATAGCGACCCTGTACAGGGTTTCTGAGGCTGTAAAATCTTTACAGGAGCAGAAAACCTCATCTTTCTTCTGTGGAACAGCTGGTAATTTTGAACTGCTGACCTTGCAGTTTGCAGCCTAATTCATAACCACTACACTGTAGGAGAGGCAAATTCTTAACCTTTCTGGCATCTAAGAAGCATTGTAGTTGTAATTCTTTCAACACAGATGTGTTTTTTTTCTTCTGGCAGTCCATGATACTTTTAATATTCTCCAATACCATAATTTAAATGCATTGATTCTTCTCTGATTTGCTTATTCATTGTCCACCATTCACATGCATATGAGATGATTGGAAATACCATGGCCTGCATCAGGTACACCTTAATCCTTTGATATCTTTGCAATTTACAGAGGTCTTATGTAGCAGATTTGCATAATGCAATATATTGTTGGATTTCAAAATATGACTCCTCAATGTAGAGTTGACCATAATAATATTAATGGATTAATATTCCGGATTTTCAACTTCTGATGGGGAACAATTCAAAATGAAGAGAAACAGCTGCAAACATCTGTTGATAAGCAGAACATGGAATACATGAAGTATGAATACAGGTAAATTTGAAGACAAAAAATGAAATGAATAAGTATCAATATCCTAGGCATTAATGAAGTCCTGGTGTGGCGTTGTGGGTTAATGCGCCAGACTGCAAAGCCGTTTGAACTGCAAGGTTGGTGGTTCAAGCTCACCATTTATGCTTTTCCATGAGTTGTTTTGATAAGCACATGCACAAAGTTTTAAAATCCAAGTCTGTCATAGATTATGACATAGGAGGAACCATGGCTTATTTGCAAATGATCTGCCACATAATCCTTTGTCACTCCTCTATTTATATACATGCTCAGTGTTGTCATCAACCATGGATGTGGATAGGTGTTTTAATAGGACAGGAATGCAGATGTTTTTGACTCAATCTCATATGTTTTTGTTGTTAGGTGCCATTGAGTCAGTTCCAACTCATAGCAACCCTATGCACAAAAGAATGAAACACTGCCCGGTCCTGGGCCAACCTCACAATTGTTGCCATACTTGAGCCCATTGATGCTGCCACTTTGCCAGTCCATCTTGCTGGGGTTCTTCCTAGCATTCTCTGACCCTCTACCTTACCAAACATGATATCCTTCTCCAGTGATTGATCCCTCCTGACAATATGTCTGAAGTATGTGAGATGAAGCTTGGCCATGCTGGCCTCCAAGGAGCACTTTGGCTGCACTTCTTCCAAAACGAATATATTGGTTCTTTTGGAAGCCCATGGCACTTTCAGTACTCTCTTCCAACACCATAACTCAAATGTATCAATTCTTCTACAGTCTTCCTTATTCACTGTCCAGTTATCACATGCATATGAGGTTATTGAAAATATCATGACTTAGGTCAGGCACACCTTAGTACTCAAGCTGACATCTTTGCTCTTCAACACTTTAAAAGGGTCTTGTGCAGCAGATTTGGCTAATGCAATATGCCATTTGATTTCTTGACTGCTGCTTCCATGAGTGTTGATAGTTGATCCAAGAAGAATGAAGTCCTTGACAACTTCAATCTTTTCTCCTTTGATAAGAATGTTGTTTATTGGTCCAGTGGTGAGGATTTTTGTTTTCTTTACATTCAGAAGCAATCCATATCAAAGGCTGTGATCTTTGATCTTCATCAGTAAATATTTAAAGTCCTCTTCACTTTCAGCAAGCAAGCTTGTATCATCTGCATATCTCAGGTTGTTAACGAGTCTTCCTCCAAATCTGATGCCATATTTTTCTTCATATAACCCAGCTTCTTGGATTATTTGCTCAGTATACAGGTTGAATAAGTATGGTGAAAGAATACATCCCTGCTGCACACCTTTCTTAATTTTAAACCATTCAATAATCCCATGTTCTGTTCGAACAACTGTTTCTTGGTTCATGTAGAGATGACTCCTAAGCACAATTAAGTGATCTGGAATACTCATACTTCACAAGGTTGTCCATAGCTTGTCCTGATCCACACACTCAGAAGCAATTGCATAGTCAATAAAGCACAGGTAAACGTCTTTTTGGTATTCTCTGCTTACAGTCAAGATCCATGGAACATCAGCAAGGGTATCCCTCATTCCAGGTTCTCTTTTGAATCTGGCTTGAATCTCTGCAAGTTCTCTATCAATGTATGCTTGCAACCATTTTTGTATTACCTTTAGTAAAACTTTACTCGCATGGGATATTAAAGACATTGTCCGATGATTTCCGCATTCTGTTGGGTCACCTCTGTTGGGAATGGGCACAAATATGAATCTCTTACAATCAGTTGGTCAGATAGTTGTCTTCCAAATTTCTTGGCAGAGATGAGTGAGTGCCTCCAGTTCCGCATCCCTTTCTTGAAAGATTTCAATTTTTATTCCACCAGTTCCTGGTGCCTTGTTCTTTGCCAATTCCTTCAATGCACCTTAGACTTCTTCCTTTAGTATTATTGGTTCTTGAACTTAAAGCTACCTCTTCAAATGGTTGAACATCAATCATTTCCTTTTGGTACAGCGACTCTGTGTATTCCTTCCATCTTCTTTTGATGCTTTCTGCATCATTCAAAAATTTGCCCAGAGAATCCTTCAAAAACAAAATTCGAGTCTTGAATTTTTTCTTCAATTCCCCCAGCTTGAAAAATGCTGAGCGTGTTCTTCCCTTTTGGTTTTCTGACTCCAGATCTTTGCACATTTTGTTTTAATATTTGACTTTGTCTTCTCAAGCTGACCTTTGAAATTTTCTGTTCAGCTCTTGTACCTCCTCATTTCTTCCATTTGCTTTAGCACCTCTACACTGGAGAGCAAGCTTTAATGTCTCTTCTGACATCCATTTTTATATTTTCCTTCTTTCTTGTCTTCTTAGTGACTGTTTGCTTTCTTCCTGTATGATGTTCTTGATGTCATCTGGCAACTTTTCTGGTCTTCGGTCTTTAGTGTTTAATGTATCAAATCTGTTGTTCAGATGATCTCTAAATTCAGGTAGAATATATTCAAGGTTATATTTTGGCTCTCGTTGACTTGTTTTCATTTTTGTTCAGCTTCAGTATGATTTTACATATGAGCAAATGATGGTCTGTCCCACAATCTGACCCTGGCCTTTTTTTTGGCTGATGATATGGAGCTTTTCTGCTGTCTCTTTCCACAGATGCAGTCAGTTTGATTTCTGTGTATTCCATCTGGTGAGGTCCACATGTATAATTGTGTCTTATGCTGTCTAAAGAAGGTATTTGAAATGAACAAATCATTGGTTTTGCAGAATTCTACCATGCAATTTTTTCTACCAGAATTTTTTCTATCACCCAAACCATATTTTCCAACTACTGATCCTTCCTCTTCCAACCTTTGCATTCCCATAACCAGTAATGATCAATACATCTTGATTACATGTTTGATCAATTTAAGATTGAAGAAGTTGGTATTATATATGTATATATTATATAATTATACATATAACTATATTTTGTACATTTATTATATATATATTGTTGCTAAGTTCCATTGAGTCAGTTCCAACTCATAAAGACACTGTATAGGGTTTCTGAGGAATGACTGGTAGCTTTGAACCACTCACCTTTTGGTTAGCAGTCCAGTGCTTCCAAATCATAATGATGCTGTATAATGGCTTCAAGAGTGGCTGGTGTGTTTGAACTGCTGACTTTTTAGTTCAAACTGACCTTGTGTCTCAGTTCCACACCAGGACTTATATAGATATAGATATAGATATAGATATAGATATAGATGATATAGATATAGCTATAGATAGATAGATAGATAGACAGATAGATAGATAGATAGATAGATAGATAGATAATTGCTATTAAGTACTGTACAATCTGTTCCCATTCATAGTTAACTTGTATAGGGTTACTGAGGAGATCCTAGTATATATATGTTTTATAACACACATGAAAACTTATACAGATCTTGACATATATTATCAAATTTATATCTACACTCTATGATAAAATCTTTGGAGTATTCCTTATAACACTTTTTACTCCTCATAATAATAGAACCAAAGACAATATGGCTACTTAGTCCCCAAATTAACAATTTATTGGCTAACCCAACTTGTCCTATTGATTAGAATTAGTTTCTTTACTAAAAGTACTTTTTATTTTTCTGGAAGAAAAATTATCAGCAAGACTCATAAAGATTCTATCAGACACTGTGCTTTTAAATTTCAGTATACAAATGAATAATTTAAAAGCCCCATCATTACTGTGCTTTGCTTCTGATTCAGTTTCAGAATTTAGGTTATTAACACTCATCTTAAGGGTTGCCAATCGACTTTTTGCACTAGCTGATATATTTGGCTCAGCACAACATTAAGATAATTAATGAATAATTCGAGATTAGTTTTTTTAAATCTGAAAAAATATATACTAATTATAATTAAACTTATATTCACATTTATGAATATTGAGTCATGTCTGCAAGAGAAATAGCAATCGACTTTGTTGATCACTTGGCAATAGACTTTTCATAGTAAACATTGCAAACTGAGTGCATAATTACTAAATGATGAAAAGTAAAAAGAAATATTTCCTTTAGAATATTGTGATTTTTAACATTTTATTGAATCCATTACTTGGCTCCTGTATATATATTAAATTAAGTTTAAAAAATGGTTTGAATCAATGCTATTCACATGAGTCATGGTAATTGAATATCAACTGATGTCGTATTCTTATATCACATTCAGTTAATTCATCTCCTTGTTATTTGTTTTTGTTAAATTTCAGTAATGCAAATTAAGAAATACTTACAAACACTATTATATGTGAGATACAGCGCTTGTTACTATATACATGAGGACAAGCAAAGAAGATGTGGATTCTTTTCTTATGAAACTCAAAAGTGGTTGAAAGCCTAAAAATAATTAGTTACACAAAACTTTCTCAATGTCTAGCTAAGAAAAGAGCCAATTATTATGACTATAGCACAGCATGCGATGCTGTCTACACATATTCTTTAAGTCTCCCAACATTCTGGCATAAACAGTTATTATGCTCTTATAGAAAAATGCTGCAATCACATAAAGAGGGAAACCTCTTCTTATATTTTTAACTTGTTGAACCCACGTTACTCAGCTACTGAGCAACTTAATTCTTCCTTGGAAAATATTATCATAGAACTATTTGGTGCTGTGTGGTAATGCCCTGGACTCCAAAGTCAGTTTGAGCCACAAGGTTGGTGGTTCAAGCTCACCAGCTGCTCCTTAGAAACTATAAACAGGGTTGCTATGGGTTGGAACTGACTCAGTAGCACTTAACAACAACAACATTGGGTTTCTGAGGTTTAAAATCTTCACTGGATCAGAAAGCCTCATCTTTCTCCCAAGTAGCAACTGGCAGGTTCAAACTGCAGACCTGTGCTTCACAGTTAGTTCAGTACTTACTGTTAACATAGAACAATGTTGTTATTGTTAAGTATCTTTGAGTCATTTCTGACTCATAGTAACCCTGTATAGCAGGAGCAGAAGGTGAGTTTGAACTGCTGACCTTAGGGTTCAAATCAACTTTGTGGTCCAGAGTTTATGCTACAGTGTCATACCAGAACTATGGTGGTGGTGGTTATGTGTTGTGCAGTTGGTTCCAACTCATAGCTACCCTGCAAAGGGTTTCTGAGGCTGTAAATCTTTTTGGGGAACAGAATTCCTCATCATTTTTTCCCATGGAACAGTTGGTAGTTTCGAACTGTTGCCCTTGAGGTTAGCAGCCCAACTCATCTATGCCACTAGAGCTCCTTATACCAGAACTACAGGTGTCTGAAAATTTTACTGTTGTAAAACTGACTTTATTTTTTTGCAATAAAAGTTTCAACTTTACTTTTATGATTTCATTTTGTTTTAATGCTTTATTGTGAATTATGTGGTAGTTTACATGGAAGGACATTAGCTTCACATTGATCCCGTCGTATATTGTTTCCTTGCCACGGTTACAATCCCCTCCATGCATCATCCACCAACCAAAGGGTATACCTTGCAATCCTGCCCCCTGGTCCTCTTCACACAGCCCCTCTTCCTCTCCTGGGTCTAAAGTCCACAGCCGATCCATCTCCCCACATCATCATCTCTGCCTCCATCCCTGGCATCACTGCTTCTCTGAGTAGGGTTCCTTCTCCGCCCTTCTCCTTTGATGGTCTCAGGGACTTCCGCTCCTAGACTGCAAAGTAAATCACTCCCCTCCCTTGGCCACAAAATGTCTCTTATTTACATTTCCAGCCCTTACAATCAGTCCTGATAACAATTATTCGCTATTGTATCACAAGAGACCTATCCACATCTCCTTTCATCAACCCTGCCTAGACAGATTGGATACTACTCAGTGGAGATTCTACCTTGCTCCACACCCTCTGAATCTAGGTTCCCCCTTGAAAGCTTGTAAGCCAGTCACTTCTTGCCTCTGTAGCCCCCCCATTCTGGGTAGCCAATTTCCAAGTAGCCCATCTCTGTCCTCTCCGTGTGCAGAGGGGGTGGAAATGATCCTCACTGTGATGATTTGTTTCCTCTTTTGAGCTACTGCTTCCATTGGTGTATGTCAAGTTCATCAAACTGTGTCAGATTATTCTTTTTTTCCTTGCTCTTTCTTCTTCTGTTTGAGCTTTGATCATCCAGCTGTTGAAGCCCGGTCAAGTGGGTATTATCTGCAAGTGTGGGTGTACTTATGTATGTGCCCTCTCTTCATATCAGCTGGATGCTTCACTCTCCACTCTAGTCCTCTGTGATTATGTCGCTGACTCTGGATCCAAGAGTCCCCTGGACTTGGCACAGTGCTGGCCAACCAGGTCTCCATCCGGGTTCAGAGGAGTCTATTGAGCATTGTAGGGCTTACCTCACAGCTTCGTTGCGGTTTTTCCCTTACTTCCACTTATCGGTGACTAACGTGGGCACCAATCAGAGAGTGCATTCCCATTGAGCCTTAGTCTTAGAAGGGGGTTTGCCCTGAGGGGGACCCGACCACTTACCTTGATGTCTCCTAAGTGAGCAACTGGCTTGTTCTTGTAGTAATCAGTCAAAAAACCTATATTGTTTTGCATTTTTCCTGTCAGTCTTTATTTCAGGAAGTATCTTCTGTTCTTCTGGCCACTTCAGGCTGGTCTGCTTGTACTTTCAACTGGACATTTCCCCTCAAAAGATTCTGGATGCTGTTCAGGATTCCACCTATGGTCTTGTGTAATGCAGAGGCTCTGCAGGAAAACTCCTTCATTGGGCACGTTGTAGCCCCATTTTAGGTATTCTAATCAGTTATAGGCAGAAGATGGACTTACAAGCTTTCTATGGTGGTATTTCTGGCTATTCCTTTCTCTCCCCCTCCAGTGTCTATTTTATAGTGGTATACCAGGGAAACCAAGATTCAAAAGACAGCCAAGCATCTTAATATTTTCCCTACTTTTCCCCATTCAAACCATGTCTCAATCTCTGTATCCCAGAGCCCTGTTTTTCCAAGGTTGTGCATACATCATTTTTTGCCTCTGTCCCACTTCAGCTTCACATTCATCCTACAATATTTCATTTCATTGCAATGATTACAATCCCCTCCATGCATCATCAAATAACCGAACAGGCCCACCCCACAGGCCCACCGCCCCCACTCCCTGGCTGTCAGCAAACAGCTTCTATCCCTCCCTGAGTCCTGTGTCCCTAGCGACTCCATCTGTCCACACCATCATCTCTGTCTCCATGCCTGGCCTCACTGCCTCTCTGGTTACCGGGGACCTACCCTCCTGGGCTGCAAAATCAACCAATCTCATCCTTTTGCCAAAACAAAAACAAAAACAAAAAAAACAACAGAAAAAAATTTTTTTTTAAATCTGCCTCTGCATTTCCAACCCTCACAGTCAGTACTGGTGGCATTCTGGCCTCCAAGGAGCACTCTGGCTGCACTTCTTCCAACACAGATCTGTTTGTTCTTTTGGCAGTCCAGGGTACTTTCAATATTCTCCTCCAACACCATAACTCAATTGCATCAATTCTTCTATGGTCTTTCTTATTCACTGTCTAGTTTTCACATGCAAATGAAGTTATTGAAAATACCATGGCTTGGATCAGATGCACCTTAGTCCTCAAGTTGACATCTTTGCTCTTCAACACTTTTAAAAGATCTTTAAAATATCAAATCTAATTTGATTTTCTGCTTCTATTAGAAGTGTTGATGGTTGATCCAAGAAGAATGAAGTCCTTGACAACTTCAATCTTTTCTCTGTTGATAAGAATGTTGTTTATTGGTCCAATGGTGAAGATTTTTGCATTCTTTACATTGAGATGCAATCCATACCAAAGTCTTTGATGTTCATCAGTAAGTGTTTTAAGTCTTCTTCACTTTCAGCAAGCAAGCTTGTATAATCTGCATATCACAGATTGTTAACGAGTCTTCCTCCAATCCTGATGCCATGTTTTTCTTGCTCAGCATACAGGTTGAATAAATATGGTGAAAGAATACAACCCTGTTGTACACCTTTCTTATTTTTAAACCATTCAGTGTTCCCATGTTCTGTTCAAACAACCGAGTCTTGGTCCATGTACAGATTCCTCATGAGCACAATCAAGTGTTCCAGAATACTTATACTTCACAATGTTGTCCATAGCTTGTCATGATCCACACAATAAATTTGAATAATAATCATATTAACTGTTATTCCTTGAAGGCATATAGATGTTTTCCTATCACTGATAAATGTGATGATGTTCCTTTTCTATTTGTAACTTCCAGTATAGTAGACCATGTGATTGTCTATTTCAAAATGGCCAATACTAGTCCATTTCAACACACTAATAACTAAGCTCACTAATGACTAAGATACCAATCTTCAAGCTTTCCCTTTTATTCTTGACAGCTTCTAATTTTCTTTGGTTCATTCTTCTTACATTCCATGTTCTGATTAGTAATGAATGTTTGCAGCTATTTCTTCTAATTTTGAGGTGTGTTGCATCAACAAATGTGGAGAGTGGTGACTCTGTAAGATAAACACTGGAACTTGAAGCACAAGGTTGGTGATTCAAATACACTAGCTACTCTGTGGGAGAGAGATGAGGTTTGATGCTCCCACAAAGCTTTACAGTGTCCAATAAATTTTGTGACTTTGCAGGGTCACTAGGAGTCAAAACAGATTATAAGACATTTAACAACAATATCAACATAAACAAATGAAGATCCCAAAAGCCATACTCCACCCACATCTTTAAGGTCAACTCTACCCCAGTCATCAACTCTAGTTGAGAAGGGAACTGTTCTCCAATCATATTTTGAACATCTTCCAACCTTTCAGCAATATATCAGACAATGTCCTCTTATTGTTGCTATACACATGGCATTCACTAGCCTCTTGTTTTTGGAAATACATTGTCAGGTCCTTCTTCACAAAATGCTTTAGTGTGGTTGATTCACTGAAATTTGTTCACCATATGTGATCCTACTGGTAGAAATACAAATGACAAAGCTCCTAATGTCACATCAGCACACTAGGTACCACAGTTAAGACAAATTGACAACTCATAAATTATATGTATACTAAGGTAGAGAAATCTAGAGAAGATCCAAATAATGAAACATTAACCTAACTTACTGTGCCTAACTCCTGATCTTATCATGTAGATAGGGAATGTAATTTGTTCATACAAGTATGTTGTCCATTTTATTTTCAGTTCTTTATATATTAAGGACAATAAATAGCAATTGAAACAGTGAAAAAAAAAATTAAGAACCAGAACTTACCTGAGGTCTTGAGAAGGTTCTGCTCTGATATGAGGTGTTTCTACTGAGTGTCTGAATACCGCTCCTTCTGTGCCTTGGGGAAATGAATATAGCAGTCAGTACCAGAGAGTGGGCAGATAGTTTGTGTCTATTTATATGAATAAATATTCATCTCAAAATGGGAAAATAGAAAAGAAGAGACTATTAAACAAAAAAGAAAACATGGCTGAAGAAAACAGTCAGGGACCAATGGAGATTAATTTAAATATGATATGTTGACACAGTTGATGCAACAATGGACTCAAACATAGCAACAGTTGTGAAAATGGCTCAGGACTGGTTATTGTTCTGTTCTAATGTACAAAATGTTGTTACGAGTTGGAACCGACTCAACAGCAGTGAAAAACAACACAATATATAAAATGTTTTTAAAGTTATATTATTTATATAAGTTTACATTCTGACAGTCCTGGTGTGGCACTGTGGGCTAATGTGTCTGACTGCAAAGTCATTTGAACTGCAAGGTCGGTGGTTCAACCTCACCAGCTGCTCTTTGGAAACCCTATGTTGTTCTTGTTGTTAGATGCCATCAAGTCGGAACCGACTCATAGCGACCCCATGCACAGCAGAACAAAACAATCTCTGATCCCAGGCCAACCTCACTACCGCTGCCACACCTGAGTCCATCAATGATGCCACCTGGCCGATCCATCTCATTGGGGGTCTTCCTCTTTTTCTCTGACCCTCCATGTTACCAAGTATGATATCCTTCTCCAGCAACTGCTCCCTCCTGGTTGGTGCATAAATTTGAATAATAGTGGTATTAACTGGGCTTCCCTGTAGGCGCATCGATATTATCCTATCCCTTACAGCATTGTACCTCATGACTGACCTGGATATGTTCTTTTTGGCAATGAATGCAACCCCATTCCTTTTCAATTTGTCATTCCCTGCATAGTAAACCATGTGGTTGTCAGATTCAAAATGACCAATACCAGTCCATTTCAGCTCACTAGTTAATGCCTAAGATATCGATGTTTATACATTCCATTTCATTTTTGACAACTTCCAATTTCCCCAGATTCATACTTCATACATTCCATGTTCTGATTTTCAATGGAAGTTTTCAGCTGCTTCTCTTCAGTTTGAGTTGGGCCCATCAGCAAATGAAGGTTCTGTGGGCTTTTCTCCCATGAGCTTAACTCCATTCACGTCATCATGGTCAACTGTACTTTGAGGAGGCATCTCTTCCCTAGTCGCATTTTGCATGCCTTCCAACCTGAGCAGCTCATTTTCCGGCACTGTGTCTGACAATGTGTCTCTGCTATTCATAAGGTTTTCAGTGACTAAGGATTTGGAAGTAGTTCGTCACTCTTTCTACCTAGTCTGTCTTTGTCTGGAAGCTGATCTTAAACCTGTCCACCATGGGTGTCCTTGCTGGTTATTTAAAATACTGGTTGCATAGCCCTCAGAATCACAGCAACTCAAGCCACCACAGCACAACAAACAGACTAGTGGTGGAAACCCTATCCAGGGTCGTAATTGACTTAACAACAACAACACATTCTGACAGAAGTTTCACCTTCTAATCAAAGAACAAAGACCTATACTCTTATTGTTGTTAGGAGACACAGAGTAGGTTCTCATTTATGGCAACCCTATGCACAACAGAAGGAAACACTATCTGGTCCTGCACCATCCTCACAATAGGTCCATCTGATTATATTGCTGCTGCCACAGTGCAGACCTGTCTCATTGTGGTTCTTCCTCTTTTTCAGTGACCTTTCAATTTACCAAGAATGATGTCCTTTTTCAGGGACTGGTCCCTTCTGATGACATGTCCAAAGTATGAGAGACAAACTCCAGCCATTCTGGCTTCTGAGAAACATTCTGGCCGCATTTTTTTTAAAGACAAATTTGCTTGCTCTTTTCACAGTCCATTGTACTTTTAATATTCTTCTCCAACACCATAATTAAAATGCATCCATTCTTCTACAGTCTTCCTTATCACTGTCCAACTTTCACATGCATATGAGGTGATTGAAAATACCATGGCCTAGTTCAGGCACATCTTAGTCCTCACACTGATATCTTTGTGTTTGAATACTTTAAAGAGGTCTTGTATGGCACATTTGCCTAATGCAATCCATCATTTGATTTCTTGACCGTTGTTTCCATGAGTGTTGATGTGGATCCACGCAAACTGAAGTCTGACATCAGTTTTTTATAGGTCCAGTTGTGAGCATTTTTGTTTTATTTACACTGAGATGCATTCCATACTGAAGGCTATAGTCTTTGATTTTCATCAGTAAGTAGTTTAAATTCTCATTGATTCCAGCAAGCAAGATTGTAAAATCTGCAGATTGTTAATGATACGTCCTCCAGTCATGGTGCTACGTTCTTCTTCATATTATACAGCTTCATGGTTTGTTTGTTTTTTTACTTAGCATACAGATTGACTAAGTATGGTGAAAGGATACAACCTTGATGCACACCTTTCCAAATTTTAAACCATCCAGTATCCACTTGTTTTCTTCTAAGGGCTGACTCTTGGTCTATACAGGTTCTTCTTGAGCAAAATTAAGTCTTCTGGAATACTCATTGTTTGCAATGCTGTCCATAATTTTTCATGATCCACAAAATCAAAAGCCTTTGCATAGTCGATAAATCACAGGTAAGCATCTTTCTGGTATTTTCTGCTTTCAGTCAAAATCTATTTGATGTCACCACAGTGCTATGTATTCTTCTGAATCTGCCTTGAATTTCTGGAAGTTCCTGGTTAATATACTATTGCAATCATTTTTAATTATCTTCAGAAAAATTTTACTTGCATGTAATATTAATGATACTGTTTGATGATGTCCACTGTCCATTGAACCATCTCTTTGGAATGTGCACAAATATATGTCTTTTCTAATCAGTTAGCTAGGTAGCTGTCATCCAAATTTCTTGGTATAGTTATGTAAGTACCTTTAGGGCTACAGTTTTTAGAAAGATTTCATTCCTTCAGTTCCTGGAGCCTTGTTTATCACCAATGCCCTCAGTGCTGCTTGGAATTCATCCTTCTGTACCATCAATTCTTGATCATATGCTGCTTCTTTAAATGATTGAACATTTACAATTTCTTTTTGGTATGTGGACTCTGTATATGCCTTCCATCTTCTTTTAACTATTTCTGCATCATTCAGTATTTTGCCAATGCTGTCAGTGTTAAGTGCTATTGAATCAGTTCCAATTCATAGTGATTCTGTATAGTGTTTCCTAGGAACAGCTGGTGGGCTTGTACAGCTAACACTGAGATTAGCAATTCAGTGCTTATTGTACAGCACCATGCCAGTACTCCATTTTGCTTATATAAGCCTTCAATATTGAAAAAACATACCCTTACACTGTCTTATTTCCCAGTTAAGTGAATTTAAGGAAAGGTAAGGTCACAAAATTCTGTTCTGATTTTTTATAATGAGTTAGAGGAAACTAATGAAAATATGGAGGGAAAATCCCAAGGCAGTATATTATTAATTATTTAAAGACATAATTCATAAGACATTTAAGTATTCTTCCACACATAATTCCCACTTCCGATCAAAGTACTGATCAAATACTGGAGAACATATGACATTATTTATTCCTCTGAAGTTAAGGTTGTATTGAAAACAATGAATGGATTTTATTTATTTCATGTAAGTAATTGGTTTCTATGGAGTCATGGTTACATGAAAGTGTCATGCACTTTTCCTCAGGCAGTTGAATGATATGTTGTCTAAGTATTCATTTAATGGTCCTATTTTATTTTCTTAATTCCCAGAATTTTTCCATAATTTAACTTAGCATTTACAGCATATTTCACTCTCATAGATCAAATGACAAAAAGGTTTAACTTTTTTTTTTCTTAAGGATAGGAAGACAAAGTTTTACTTTTTTTGTGTGTGTGATTTTACATACATGTTTTAGACATTTCCATTGGAATAACATTAATTCCTTTTAGCCTGATGCTCTTCTCAGGGTGAAAAAACTATCACTAGTCTCAAGGAGCTCTGGTAGCGTAGTGGTTACGAATTGGGCTGCGAACCACAAGGTCAGCAGTTTGAAACTACTAGCTGCTCCGCGGAAGAAAGATGAGACTTTCTGCTCCTGTAAAGACTTACAGCCTCGGAAACCCTGTACAGGGTCGCTATGAGTCGGAATCGACTCCACAGCACATAACCACCACTACCACCATCACTAGTCTCAGCCCTATTAGTGATCTCTCAAAATAAAAATATTTAAACTTACAAGATGAATCTGTTGTTCTTTAGTGTGAATAATCAGATAAAATTAGAAACTATGTTAATTCAATAAACAATGAAAAAACACCTTTAAGAAATTAGAGTTAACGATAAATATAACTGGTCACCTAGGGAAAGGTACTAGAATTACTAAAAAAAACTTCTTTATATAAAACAGCAATACCAACTTTGATCTTGAATCATGGAGGAAGAAAATTTTTCAGAGATTGTAATATGGCTTTATCTATATTATGAGCATCTGAGGGCAAATTTACAAGTTCTTCCTTGCAGTAAATTCAAGAGATTATAGATTTAAATGTATAAATTAAAATTATTGTCATTTGTTGACTTTTGCTGGACTTTAGTAGACTATATATACTCCTAAGGAGCTCTGGTAGTGTAGTGGTTACAAGTTGGGCTGCCAACCTCAAGGTCAGCAGTTCGAAATTCCATGGGAGAAAGATGAGGTTTTCTGCTCCCGTAAAGGTTTACAGCCTCGGAAACCCTGTGCAGGATCACTATGAGTCAGAACCGACTCCACGGTATTACCAATAACAGCAACATATACACTCCTGGTATAGCACTATGGGAAAAGCACTGGACTGTGAGCCACAAGGTCTTTAGTTCAAATCCACCAGCCATTCCGCAGAAACTCTATAGAGGGTCACTATGAGTCAGAACTAATTCAACTGCACTTAATAACAACATTTAGATAGATAGATAGATAGATAAATAGATAGATAGATAGATAGATAGAAGTATGTCGTGAAGATCCTTGGAAAACCTATACAAGATTTCTATGAGTTAGAACTGACTCAATGACACTTAACAACAACAATATACATATATATTGTGATAACTTGAATTTACTTAATATGGCCTTTCTATCAAACATCTTAATTTCTATCAAATGTTTGGGTGGGACCATGGGAATACGACATACAGGACTCTTAGTCTAGGATTGCTAAATTTTGCCATCCAACTAGGTTTAAAAGGAGACATCTCATAAGAATTCCTGGTGTAGAGCTGTGGAATAAAGCACTGGATTACAAGGTCCGGTTGAACCACAAGGTCAGTGGTTCATACTCACTAGCCTCTCCTTCAAATCTCTATACAGGGTCACTATGAGTCAGAACCAACTCGATGGTATTTAACAACAACAATCTCAGGAGTAGGAACAGATGATCCCAGGGCCATCAAGGAGGAAGAGGACGAGTGGAACATGAGATCTGTACCTAGAAAATCTTCGACAGTGGAGACCAGAGCAGAAGTGGTCGCATGGAGAGAGAGAACAGCTGTAGGTCCATTAACTGAGTAAAATTGAGTGCCTATAGGAGCTCTGGTAGCGTAGTGGTTACAAATCGGGCTGCGAACTGCAAGGTCAGCAGTTCGAAACTACCAGCGGTTCTGCGGGAGAAAGATGAAGTGTTCTGCTCCCGTAAAGATTTACAGCCTCGGAAACCCTGGGCAGGGTCACTATGAGTTGGAACCGACTCCATGGTACTTAACAACAACAACAACAACATGGGTGTTGTGCACTAATGCCCTAGATAGAAGGTCAGTTTGAACCACAAGGTCTGCGGTTCAATCTCACCAGCCACTCCTTGGAAACCTTACATAGGGTCACCATGAGTCAAACCCACTTGATAGCACTTAACAGCAACAATGGGCAGGAGACAGGCTTCCAGAATGTGCCCTTTGGGCATTCACAGACTGGCTAAATAAGCTTTGTAACATTTGTCCTAGCAGGTCAGAGGTCAAAGGACGACACAGGGTTACTAAGCAAAGACAAGAGTGAGGCTTGTCTGTAACAAGACAAAGAAGATGTGTTCCTGACTGTAGAACTGCTGCAGCCTATGTATGTTTTGATCCTGAGTTGTACCTTCTTCACTTCCCTAATGCACTCGATAATCCTGAATTGCTATGACATCTATGTGGCTATTGCAATGGATTGTTGAAACCAGATGTGGAACAAAGAGCGCAGTGGGAGGGATGGTTGGTGGAAGAATCAGATAAAGAAGGTTAAAGCGTGAAGATATGACTGGCCTCTGCTTCATAGGAATCAGCCTTGAGCTGATTTTGAGTTTAATTTTCTTTTCCTCCAGTGAAGTTAGGGGAAGTCAGACATGCCTCCCACAAGATTTTTTTGTATATATACATACACATACATATAATACAAACAGTTAAGCACTTGACTACTAGTCAAAAAGTTAATGGTTGTTTGAAACCATCAGCGGAACCTCAGAAGACAGCTCTGGCAATCTACTCCCCAATCTGATGGAGCAATTCTAACTTGCACACATGGAACCGCTATGAGTCAAAATCATTCAATAGCAACAAACAACATAAATATTTATAACTGGTTCTTTTCTAGAGAGAATTTTAAGGTATTTAATGTTTGTTTCTTGTTTTTTTACAAATCTTGAGCAATTGTTTTTTAGAGGGTTTATTCTTTGGATTTTTTTTATTTTATGAGATTAGTCTTTAAAAGTGATGTAAAAAGTTTTAGGTAAAATTAATTTAGTTATTGAGGAGATGGTGGTATTTGAAAGAGTATTCCAATGTATAAATTTGAATATTGCACGTTGCAACCAATTTGGCATTTAAAAAAAAAATCTCTGACTTCCAGAAAGGATAGCTATGTATGTGCAGAATTCAAAAATTAATCTATAGGAGCTCTGGTAGTTTAGTGGTTACGAATCGGGCTGCGAACCGCAAGGTCAGCAGTTCGAAACGACCAGCTGCTCCACGGGAGAAAGATGAGGCTTTCTGCTCCCGTAAAGATTTACAGACTTGGAAACCTGTTCAGGGTCGCTATGGGTCGGAACCGACTCGACGGCACTTAACAACAACAACAACAATTTATGATTGGGAGTCCCGGTGTGGCACTGTACGATAAGCACTGGACTGCAAGGTTAGTTTGAACTTCAAGGTTAGCATTTCAAACTCACCCTCTGCTCTTCTGAAATCCTATACAGGGTCACCATGAGTCGGAACCAACTCCACAACACTTAACAACAACAATTTATGATTGTGGAAACTTCCTGGACAAGATGACACAATATGAAAGAACTATCACAATCTTTATTTTCAAACACAGAATTGAGCACACAGCAATCTAGCAGAAAACATGTTAGTAAAGGTGAAAAGCAAATGCCACCAAAAGTTTTCATTTGTAATAGGGTTAAAAAAACTCATAGTATCTTAAATCTAAATTTTAATATAGAAATAATTAATGATTATTTTAAAGCTATATTATTGGTAAAATAAATACATGACTAATTCACCTAACTTGAAACTGAGAACTAAGTAAAATGAAGCAAATAATTAACTGTTTCTTGTTGTTTTGTCATCGAATTGCTTATATGGAGTCATAATGCAGTGCTTTAGGATAAGCACTGGACTGCAAGGTTGGTTTGACAAGGTCAACAGTTCAAATTCACATATACAATATATATTTTGTTACTGTTAAGTGCTGTTGAGTAATTATGATTCATAGTTACCCTGAATAGGTTATACAAGCTGGTGAGTTTGAACTGCTAACGTTGAGGTTAGCAGTCCAGTGCTTATCTTTCAGCACCACACCAGGACTAATATATATATATATATGTGTGTGTGTGTATGTGTGTGTTTAATGTATGTATCTATATCTATCTATCTATCTATCTATCTATCTATCTATCTATCTATCTATCTATCTATCTATCTATCTATCGATGGTAAGTGCCGTTGAGTCAGTTACAACTCATAGCAAACCTGCATAGGATTTCCAAGGAGCATCTGGTGGATTTTAAACAGCAGACCTTATGGTTCACAGACCAGTGTTGATCTTATTGTGCCACACCAAACGAATATATATAGGTAAAGATATAGATATAGCTATAGATATATCCATAGACTGTGATTTCTTTTATACCATTAAAAGAATTCTTTGGAATACTAAAGCAGCATTGCTGTTAAATATATACATATATATGAACGATTTCAGTATTTGGTGGTTTCCTACTTCTGCTATTTCAACAGTCTAAATGGTATTCTTGCTTCTAGCTAACTCCTCAAAATACAATCAATATTGCTAGAACAATATTACCACCTACTCATATTCCACTTACTCATATTCCACCTACTCATATATAAACCTTTTTTTTGTTAGGAACATAGCATTGAGGAGTTCTGTAATCTTACCCTAACAATCTACTAAAACCATTTTCTCTACTCGGTAACTCTAAACATATTAAGGTTTTACTGTCTGTAACATTTATTTGGAACTTATGGTATCTTTTCTGAAGTTTTATTTATGATTTTATAAAATGGCTTGATTCTCATAAGACCAAAAAAATTCAAAGCACATCCTTCATATCCCACTGCATTTCTATGCAGTCAGTCCTTGTTCACATTTTATAACTTTCTGAGAGTTTTCATTACACTACCATTTATTTCCCTGACTTTAAGGAAAAGGCTCTCAATATCTTATTCTTCCTGTAGTTTTTAATAAAATAAAAGTGAAGAAAATTTCAAAGCACAGTTGAAAATAGAATAAAATTTCAAAGCACAGTTGAAAATAGAAAAAAAAAAATCAATTAATCACAAATTAAATGAATGCATGGTTTTGTTACTGGAGTGCTAATCACACCTTTGCCCTACAAGAAAGGGCTTTTGCTTTCTACTAATTAAGAATAGTCAGGTGAGGCAGATTTTCCATAAAAGTAAAGATTTATCATAGAAAAGAGTTTTTCAAGCGGCGATAAAGAGGACTTAATGCAATGTTTAATCCTTATTTTCCTGAACAAAGGCTTTGTTGTTGTTGGGTACTCTTGAATTGTACTGACTCATAGTGACCCTATGCACAACAGAATGAAACATTGCCCAGTCCTACACCAATCTCACAATCATTGTTACATTTGAGTCCATTGCTGCTGCCACTGTGCCAATCCATTTAGTTGGGGGTCTTGCTCTTTTTCTCCAACTCTTCATTTTACCAAACATGGTATCCTTTCCAGGGACTGTTCCCTTTTGATAATATGTCAGAAATATGAGAGACAAATTGAAAATGAGGTTACTGAAAATACCATAGTTGGTTCAGGTGCATCTTAGTCCTCAAACTGACATCCTTTTCCTTGACCACTTTAAAAAGGTCTTGTGCAGCAGATTTGCCTAATGAAATTAGTCATTTGATTACTTGACTGCTGCTTCAATGAGTATTGATGGTGGATCCAAGCAAAATGAAGTCTTTCTCAACTTCAATCTTTTCTTCATTTATCATGATATTATTTTTTGGTCCTATAGTGAAGATATTTGTTTTCTTTAAATTAAGGTCCAACCAATTCCAAAGACTGTGGTCTTTGATCTTAATCAGTAAGCATTTTAAGTTCTCTTCATTTACAGCAAGCAAGTTTGTAACATCTGCATACTGAAGATTGTTAGTGAATAATCATCAAATGCTGATGCCACATTCTTCTTAATATAATCCAGTTTCTCTGATTATTTGCTCAGTATACAGATTGAATAACTATCATTCAATATTTTGCCCAAAGAATCCATCAATATGGCACATTATTGCTTGACTTTCCCCCTCAGTTTAAGTTTGGGAATTGCAGAGAGTGTTCTTCTCTTTTGTCTTTCAAATTCCAGATTTTTTCACATTTCATTATAATATTTGACTTTGTCTTCTCAAGCTTTGTCACTGTACCAAAAGGAAGTGGTTGATGTTCAACCATTTCAAAAGGTAGCATATGATCAAGAGCCAACGATACTGAAGAAACAAGTCCAAGATGCATTGAAGGAACTGGCAAAGAATAAAACACCAGGAATTGATGGAAGAAAAATTGAAATCTTTAAAGAAAGTGAGACAGTACTGGAGGAACGCATTATTCTATGCCAAGAAATTTTGAACACAACTATCTGGCCAACTGATGGGAAGAGATAAATATTTGTGCCCATTCCAAAGAGAGGCGACGCAAAGGAATGTAGAAATCACTGGACAATATCTTTGAGATCCCATGCAAGTAAAGTTTTACTAAAGGTAATACAGAAATGGCTGTAAGCATACATTGGCAGAGAACTTGCAGAGGTTCAAGCCAGATTCAGAAGAGGACGTGGAACAAGGGATATCATTGCTAATGTCAGATGGATTTTGGCTGAAAGCAGAGAATGTCAGAAAGATGTTTACCTGTGCTTTCTTGACTATGCATAGACTTTCAATTGTGTGGATCATGACAAGCTATGGACAACATTGTGAAGTATGAGTATTCTGAACACTTAATTGTGCTCATGAGGAATCTGTACATGAACCAAGAGGTTGTTGTTCGAACAGAACATGGGAACATTGAACAGTTTAAAATTAAGAAAGGTGTTCAACAGGGTTGTATTCTTTTCCCATACTTATTCAACCTTCATGCTGAGCTAATAATCTGAGAAGCTGGGGTCTATGAAGAACAACGCGGCATCAGGTTAGAAGGAGACTCATTAACAACCTGTGATATGCAGATAGTACAACCTTGCTTGCTGAAAGTGAAGAGGACTTAAAATACTTCCTGATGAAGATCAAAGACTGTAGCCTTTGGTATGGATTGCATCTCAAGGTAAAGAAAACAAAAATCTTCATGACTTGACCAATAAACAACATTCTTATCAATGGAGAAAAGATTGAAATTGAAGACTTCATTCTTCTTGGATCAAACATCAACACTAATGGAAGCAACAAGCAAGAAGCAGCAAATGTGCTGCACAAGACCTTTTAAAGTGTGGAAGAAAAAACTAAAATCTTGAGGACTAAGGTGTGCCTGACCCAAGCCATGGTATTTTAAATAACATCACATGCATGCGAAAGTTGGACAATGAATAAGGAAGACCGTAGAAGAATTGATGCTTTTGAGTTATGGTGTTGGAGGAGAATATTGAAAGTGCCATGGCCTGTCAAAAGAACAGATCTGTGTTGGAAGAAGTGCAGCCAGAGTGCTCCTTGGAGGCCAGGATGGCTAAATTTCGTCTCTCATACTTTGGGCATATTGTCAGGAAGGACCATTCGCTGGAGAAGGATACCATGTTTGGTAAGGTGGAGGGTCAGAGAAAAAGAGGAAGACCCCCAGTGACATAGATTGGCAAAGTGAGAGCATCAATGGGCTCAAATGTGGCAATAATTGTGAGATTGGTTCAGGACAGGGAGTGTTTTGTTCTGTTGTGCATAGGATCACTATGAGTCGGTACCGACTCAATGGCACCTAACAACATCTCAAGCTGTCCTTAGAAATTTTTTGTTCAGCTCTTTTACATCCTCATTTCTTCCATTTGCTGTAGCATCTGTATGCTGGGGAGCAAGTTTCAGCGTGTCTTCTGATATCTGTTTTCATCTTTTCTTTCTTCCTTGTCTTCCTAATGATCTTTTACTTTCTTCCTTCATAATGTTCTTGATGTAATTTCCCAACTCATCTGGTTTTTGGTCATCAGTGCCTAATGCATTCAAAAATGTTAAAAATCATATTGTTATAGTTGTTAAGTACCGTGGAGTCGGTTCTGACTCATAGTGACTCTGCACGGGCTTTCCAGGGCTGTAAATATTTACAGGAGCAGAAAGTCTCATCTTTCTCCCACTGAACAGCTGGTAGTTTTGAACTTCTGACCTTGAAGTTAGCAGCCCGATTCGTAACCACTACGCTACCAGAGCTCCTTAAAAGTCATATTGCATATGAGCAATTAATGGTCTGTGGATGATATGAAGCTTTTTCCACTGTCTCTCTTCCCAGATGTACTTAATTGGATTTCTGTTTATCCCATGTGGTGAAATCCATGTGTACAGTCATCTTTCATGTCATTTTTTTGTTGTTCTTAAGTGCTGTTGTGTCTCACTTTGACATACAGTTATCCAGTATAGAGTTTCAAAGGAGCAGGTTGTGTAACTGAATCACCTACCTGTGGTTCAAAGTGATCTTACAACCTTGTGCTTATTCCACAGTTCCATACCAGAACACCAAAATTTTATCATGGAAGCTCCAGAATAATTTCTATCCCCATGGTGACATTTTCCAACTATTTATCCTTCCTCTTTGTTTCCAACCTTTGCATTCCAATAACCAGTCATTACCAATACATATTGATTGGATGTTTGATCAATATCAGACTGAAAAAGTTGGCTGTTGTTATTTTTCTTAAGTGCAGTAGAGTTGGTACTGACTCCTAATGATCCTATACTCAACAGAACAAAACACTGTCCAGTCCTGAGCCACTCTTATAATCAGTGCAATATTTAAGCCCATTACTGGTGCTACTGTGCTGATCTTTTTTTTTTTTTTGGTAGTCCTCTTTTTTTTCCCCACCCTCCTCTTTACCAAACATGGTCATCTTTCTCAAGGGAATGCTCCTGTCCGATAATATGTCCGAAGTATAAAAGATGAAGTCTGGCCACCCTGGCTTCTAAGGAGTATTCTGGCTGTACTTCTTCCAACACACATCGGTTTGTTGTTTTGGCAGTCCATGGTATTTTTAATATTCTCCTCCAACACCATAACTCAAATGCATCAATCATTCTTCTATCTTCCTTATTCATTGTCCAACATTCACATGCATATGAGGTTTCTGAAAATACCCTGGCTTTGGTCAGGTTCACCTTAGTCCTCAAACTGACATTTTTGCTCTTGAACACTTTAAAGAGGTCTTCTGCAGCAGATTTGCCTAATTCAATATGTCACCTGATTTCCTGACTGCTGCTTTCATGAATGATGATGGCTGATCCAAGCTAAATGAAGTATTTGACAACTTCAATCTTTGCTCCATTTATATGAATGTTGTTTATTGGTCCAGAGTGGAGGATGTTTGTTTTCTTTACATTGAAGTACAACCCAGAGTGAAGGCTGTTGTCTTTGATCTTCATCAGTAAGTATTTTAAGTCCTTTTCAAGTTCAGCAAACAAGGTTGCATTATTTGCATACGGAGGTTGTTAATAAGTCTTCCTCCAATCTCGATGCCACATTTTTCTTCATATAATTCAACTTCTCGAATCATTTGTTCAGTATACAGATTGAATAACTATGGTGAAAGAATACACCCCTGACATACACCTTTCCTAATTTTAAACAATTTATTGTTCCCTTGTTCTGTTCAAACAACGATCTCTTGATGTATGTACAGGTTCCTCATGATCAAAATTAAGTGTTCTGGAATATCCATTCTTTGCAATGTTGTCCATAGCTTGACATGATCCACACACTTGAAAGCCTTTGCATAGTCAATAAAGCACAGGTAAACATCTTTCAGGTATTTTCTGCTTTCAGTAAAGATCCATCTGATGTCAGCAGTGACACGTCCTCTTCTAAATACAGCTTGACCCTTTTGAAGTTCTCTGTCAATGTATGGTTGCAGTCAGTTTTGAATTATCTTTGATAAAACTTACTTGCATGCAATATTAATAATATTTTCTGATGATTTAGACATGCCATTGAGTCATTGCTCTTTGGAATGGGCACAAATATGGATCTCTTCCAGTCAGTTGGTCAGGTATTTGTCTTCCAAATTTGTTTACATAGATGAGTAAGTAACTCCAGTGCTGCTTCAGTTTTCTGAAAGATTTCAATGTTTTCTATCAATTCTCAGAGACTTCTAATTTGCCATCATCTTCAATGCACCTTGGACTTCCTCTATCATTATCATTGGCTCTTGAGCACATCCTTTCTCTTCATATCATTGAACATCAACCATTCTTTTTGGTACAGTGGCTCTGTGTATCCCTTCCATCTTCCTTTGATGCTTTCTTCATCATGCAATATTTTGCACATGTTGTGTTGATGTTGTTAAGTGCCATTGAATTGGTTTCAACTCATAGAGACCCTGTATAGGGTGGTGAGCTTGAACTGTTGACCTTGCAGTTCAGACTGAACTTGTAGTCCAGCGCATTAACCCTAAGTTCCATAATAGGACTTCTATTTTGAACATAGAATCCTTCAATATTTCAATTCAAGTCTAGAATTTTTTCTTCAGTTTCTTCAGCTTGAGAAATGCTAAGCATGTTCCCTTTTTGTTTTCTATCTCCAGGTCTTTTCACATTTCATTACAGTACTTTACTTTGTCTTCACCAACTGACCTCTGAAATTTGTTAAGCTCTTTTGCTTTCTCTATTTTTTTTCTATTTGCTTTGGCATCTCTATGTTGGAGAGCAAATTTCAGAGTTTCTTCTGACATCCATTATGGTCTTTTTTTCCTTTTCTTATCTTACTAATGGACTTTTGCATTATTCCTGTATGAGGTTCTTGATATCATCCCACCACTCTTTTGGTCTTCACTCTTTAGTGTCTAATGCATCAAGTTTGTTCTTGAGATGGTTTGTAAATTCAGGTGGGATATGTTCAAGGCCATATTTTGGCTCTGCTAGAGTTGTTTTAATTTTTTTCATTTTCAGCCTGAACTTGCATATGAGCAATTAATGGTCTATTCCACAGTCTGTCCCTGACCTTGCTTTGGCTGATAATAGGGAGCTTTTCCAACAATTTGATTTCTGTTTATTCTATATGGTGACTTCCATGTGTACAGTTGCCATTTATATTGTTTAAAAATGGTATTTACAATGATGGAATCATTGGTCTTGCAAAATTCTATCATGCAATCTCCAGCATCATTTCAATCACCAAGGCCATATTTTCCAACTACTTCCTGTTTTTTCCCAACCTTTGCATTCCAACCTCCAGTTACTATCAATACATCTTGGTTGTTTGATCAACTTCAGACTGAAGAAGTTGGTAGAATTCTTCAATTTCATCATGATTGGCTTCAGTGGTTGATGCAGAAATATTAATAATAATAATGGTGTTAAGTGGTCTTCCTTGAAGATGTATTATCCTATCACAGACAGTATCGTATTTCAAGACAGATCTAGATATGTTCTTTCTGATGATGAATAAATTGCCACTGCTCTTCAATTTGTCATTCCCAGCAGAGTAAACAATGTGATTGTCAGATGATAAACATTCAATACCAGTCCATTTCAGCTCAGTAATACCTAGTATATTAATCTTTATGTTTTCCATCTCATTTTTTATAATTACTAATTTTCCTATATTCATACTTCATACATTCCATGTTGTGATTATTAATGGATGTTTATAGCTGTTTCTCCTCAGTTTGAATTGTACCACGTAAGCAAATGAAAGTTCAAGAGGTTTTACTCTATTCACATCATCAAAGCCAATTCTACTTTGAGGTGACAGTTCTTTTCCATTTGTATTTTGAGTGCTTTCCAACTTCAGGGGCTCATCTACAAGCACTGTATCTGACAATATTCTGGTGCTCTTCATCATGTTTCAATAACTCAATATTCTGGTGCTGACAGTGTTCCACTGCTATTCATAAGGTTTTCAATTACTAAATATTTGGAAGTAGTCCACCTCTCTTTCTTTTTACTCTGTCTTTGTCTGGAAACTCAGCTTAAATCTCTCCACTCAGGGTAACCCTGCTTGTATGAAAAATACCTATGGCAGAACTTCTAGATCACAGTGACACACAAGCCATCACACTGTGACAAATTGACAGATGAGTAGTGGAAAGAAGTTGATAGACTTCTTCAATTTCATCATCACTGGCTTTAGTGGTTGGTACATAAATTTGAAAGAATGATATTAATTAGTCTTTTTTGCAGGGTGTGGATACTAGCATATCAAAGACTGCATTACATTTCATGATAGAGTTTCCAATGTGTTTTTTGATGATGAATGTGCCACCATTCCTCTTCAGTTTTTTATTTCTGGTATAGTAAGCTATGGGATTGTCAGAATCAAAATGTCCAATACCAGTTCATTTCAGCTCACCAGTGCCTAGGATATCAATCTTTATGCATTCTATTTCTTTTTTGACAACTTCCCATTTTCCTAGATTGATACATCATACATTTCATATTCTTATTGGATATTAGCAGATGTTTCTCCTCATTCAGCAAATGAAGGTCCCTAAAACTTTATTCCATTTGCCTCATCACGGTCAACACTACTTTGAAGAGACTGCTCATCCCCGGTCTTACTTTGATTGCTTTTCATCTTGAGAGGCTGTTCTTCCAACACTATATCTGATAATATTCTGGAGTTATTTATTATGTTCTAATACTTAAGGAGCTCTGGTAGCATAGTGGTTACGAAACGGGCTTCGAACCTTAAGGCCAGCAGTTCGAAACTACCAGCCGCTCCGCCGGAGAAAGATGAGGCGTTCTACTCCCGTAAAGATTTACAGCCTCGGAAACCCTGTACAGGGTCGCTATGGGTCGGAGCCGACTCGATGGCACTTAACAACAACAACAATACTTAATATTCTGGTGTTCTCTGATAGTGATTTATTGCGATTTGTAAGTTTCTCAGTGGCTAACCATTCCGGAGTGGCTCCTTCTTCTGAATCTTAGTATGAAAGTGAAACTGAAACCTGTCCACGATAGGTGAACTTGCCAGCATTCAAAATACCAGTGGCATAGCTTCCAGCATCACAGTAACATGCAAGCCACCAAAGGCTACAAACTGACAGAAGAGTGGAGTGATGGGGGTTAGAAAACCTTTGACTGCGGAAAATCACTCATGCTTATTCATAAGGATATGTGGGGGGTTCAGGTAAGAGACCATTTAGGAGTTGATGTTGTTAGGTGCCATTGAGTTGGTACCAACCCATAGCGACCTTATGCATAGCAGAACAAAACACTGTCCGATCCTGGGCCCACCTCAATACTGTTGCCACACTTGAGTCCATCCATGCTGCCACTTGGCCAATCCATCTTTGTACATTTCATGTTCCGATTTGTCATGTATGTGTGGTTCTTCAGTACTCTATTCTCCTCTATGTATCAAGGTGGGTCATGTTTACAGTTAGCCTGTAAAATACAGGAACCTTATGGTAGTCTATTTACAGTAAACAGACTATAAAATGCAGAAGGTCTTGTGATTAATGCTTTTCCTTGCCTAGAGGCTTCTTAAGTTTCCTGGTGTGGTGCTATAGAATCAGCACTGGACTTCAAACCACAAGGTTAATAGTTCAATCCCATCAGCTAATCCTCAGAAACCATATACAGGGTTGCTATGAGTCAGAACTGACTCAATGGTACTTAACAACAACAGCAACATGTGGCTCTAATTCTTAGAAATAGTCCATTGTTAAGAATCCACTCAATCAATACTTACTAAGCTCCTATTGTATGTGCTCCAGACACTGAGTCAAATGCTGGGGGTACAGTAGAGAACCAAAGAAAGTCCCTGTTCTTTAGACAGTCTTTGCTTTCTTAGTAATCTTTTCAAGTGGCCCCCTAGGCTTACTTTCTGTTTTATGGAAGACAAATCTAAGAAAAGCATACATAAATATTCCCACTTTTAAAATATTGCCTTCAAAGAAATAACAATTAGAATAGTCTTGCAGTTTTCTTTACACTTTCTGAAAATGAAAAGGCATAATTCTCAGGAAATAATATGTATCCATAGTTTTATACTTAGTAAGGGTGTTATTTTACCTTTTATAATCATTATAGTTATTAAGAGCAAAATAAACCTGAATGTGTCTGTTGTTGCTCAGTGCCATGGAGTCAGTTCTGACTCATAGAGACCCTGTGTAGGGTTTCCAAGGAATAGCTGGTGGGTTTGAACCACTGACTTTGTGGTTAGCAGTCCAGTGCTTACTCTGCATTGCCACATCTTGAATTCTCTAGCAAATATTAAATACAAATCTGTCACCAAGGCATGCCTTTAGCAAAAGCAATCAGAAGCATCTAAAGTTTTGGATTTATGGAAAGCAAACAATGTTTGAACCTATTTACTAATTTATTACAAGAATAGTAATTCTAATGGAAATTGAAATATATGAATAAAAAAATAAATTTATAACAAACAGTAATTCAGGGGCCCAGGTAGCATAGTGATTACAATTTTGGTGTGGCCCTGTAGGTTAATGCGCTGGACTACAAAATTGGTTTGAACCACAAGTTTGGCAGCTCAAACTCACCAATCACTCTTCGGGAGCCCTATAAAGGGTCACTATGAGTCAGAACTGATTTTATCACATTTAAAACCAACAACAACAACAACGGCAAGGTCAGATGAGACTTTCTTCTCCCATAAGATTTATAGCCTCAGAAGCCCTATACAGGGTTGCTATGAGTCAGAAGACACGGAATAGCACACAACTATCAACAAACTGTCATTAATTTTTTTTTTTCCAAAAACAATTTCATGAAAATTAATTCATGATAAGATGTAAAAAATTAATAAGATCAGATGAATTGATAAATTATCTTTCCCCCACATTTAAGAAAATTTGGGGAAACTTTGAAAATACATAATATTGAAGGATATTTTGCCTTGCCTTTGAGTGGTGGTGGTGGTGTGCTGGTCGCACCGGTTCTGACTCTTAGCAACCCTGTATAAAGTGTCTGAGGATGTAAATCCTTATAGGAGCAGAAAGCCTCCTTTTTTTCTCAAGGAAGGAAAGGTGGATTCAGACTTCTGACCTTGTGGTCAGCAGCCGAACATGTAACACACTAAACTATCAGGCGTCTTTCAAGGCGAATAACAATTGTTAATGTGGATGTAGACAAATTGGAACTCTCATGCACTGCTGAAAGACTGAAAAATAGCACTACTACTTCGGAAAATAGTCTAGTAATTCTTCAAAAGGTTAAATATATTTAACTATGTTGTTGTTGTTATGTGCTGTGGAGTCGGTTCCGACTCATAGCGACTCTATACAGGGTTTCCAAGGCTGTAAATCTTTACGGGAGCAGAACGCCTCATCTTTCTCCCGCGGAACAGCTGCTAGTTTCCAACTGCTGACCCTGAGGTTCGCAGCCTGATTAGTAACCACTATGCTACCAGAGCTATAATAACCCAGAAATTCCACCCTTTGGTATATACTTAAGAGAAATTAGAACATGTGTCAACATGAAAAGTTGTACATACATGTTCACAGCAACATTATTAATAGTCTGAAAGGTAGAAACAAGTTAAATGTTTATCCACTGATGAATGGATGAATTAAACATTTTATACACAAACAGTGGGATATTATTTGGCAATAAAAAGTCATGAAGTCCTTGAAAGTGAAAGAAGCCAGTCACAAAAGATGACATACTATATAAGTCAATTTATATGAAATCACCAGAATAGGCAGATAGACAGAGAATATAGCTTGGTGACTGCCAAAGATTGGGAATTTGGGTGACAGGGGTGTGCCGAATAAAGAATGATTGTTACTGGGCATGAGGTTTCTTTATGAGGTAATGAAAATATTCTGGAATTTGATTGTGATGATGGCTATACAATCCTGTGAATATAGTTAAATTCACTACATACTTTAAGAAGTGAATGTTACCATGTGTAAATTATATCTCAGTTAAAACAAAAAGCAGCAACTTAAGGGTGTTTTAATGGGAAAATAAACTAAGATATAGATGCAAACAGTAGAAGGGACTGGATAAAACAAGGGTTGTTGTCGTTGTTAAGTGCCATTGTGTTGTTAAGTGCCATTTCAACCCATAGTGACCCTGTATAGTATTTCTGAGGAGTGGCTGGTGGGTTTGAACTGCTGACCTAATGGTTGGCAGTCCAGCACGTATCCTACAGCATCACATCATGATTCCAAAATAAGGGTAGAGGCAAGAACAGATTTGCCTCTGGTGAAAAAGATACAAAAAGATCCAAGAATAATTCAAAGATAAGAAATCTAAAGTAATTGGAAGAATGCAAGCATCTTCAGAATAATTGCATAGTCTCATTGAAGGTGACAAGACCTTTTAAAGTTTAACTTTTCTGTGCTCAGAAAAAAAAAAAAAAATCACTTCCCTGACTTCACATCTATGACTTGTACATTCTTTGTAGTTGCTCTTTACATTGGGTTCAGCCAAGCAGGAACAAATCTGTACCCATGTTTTGAGCCAGGCAGGTGTGTTCCTTACCATCAGGCTAGGAAAGGTGCCTTCCCTAATAAGGTGCCTTCATCAGAGTGCCTAGCATGCTCAGGAGCCATCCAGGGAAAACAGGAGGTGGGGGGATGGTAGGGATGGAGAAGTGGGCTCCAAGAAAAGCCAAGCAGGAGCCCAGCCACTGCTACCAATAGGCAGAGCCACATCCCAATCCCTTTGGGTTCAGGGGAGTGGAGGGCAAAGAGATTTTGGCACTGGAGAAGACCTGGACCTTGGGGAAAGCAGAACAGTCACTGCCTCTCACCCTGTCCACAACTGTAGACTTTAGGACATTTTAATTAACATAAAATTACTATAGCTAATGGACTTCTGGCAGGATGCTATAGTTTAACCACAAGGTTTGTTGTTGTTGTTAAGTGTCATCAAGTCAGCTCTGACTCATAGCAACCCTATGCACAACAGAACAAAAACACTGCCTGATCCTGGGCCAACCTCACAATCATTGCCATGCTTGAGCCCGTTGATGCTGCCACTTTGCCAATCCATCTCACTAGAGGTCTTCCTCTGTTTCTCTGACCCTCCACCTTACCAAACATGATATCTTTCTCCAGCAACTGATTCCTCCTGACAATATGTCCAAAATATGAGACAAAGTTTGGCCATCCTGGCCTACAAGGAGCACTCTGGATGCACTTCTTCCAAAATGAATCTATTGGTTCTTTTGATAGCCCATGGCACTTTCAATATTCTCCTCCAACACCATAACTCAAAAGCATCAATTCTTCCACAATCTTCCTTATTCACTGTCCAGCTTTTGCATGCATATGAGGTTACTGAAAATATCATGACTTGGATCAGGCACACCTTACTCCTCAAGCTGACATCTTTGCTTTTCAACACTTTTTTAAAAAGTTCTTGTGCAGCTAATTTGCCTAATGCAATACTTTGTTTGATTTCTTGAGCACTGCTTCTGTGAGTGTTGACGATTGATCCAAGAAGAATTAAGTCCTTGACAACTTCAATCTTTTCTCCATTAATAAGAATGTTGTTTATTGGTCCAGTGGTGAGGATTTTTGTTTTCTTTGCATTGAGATGTAATCCGTACCGAAGGCTGTGCTCTTTGATCTTCATCAGTAAGTATTTTAAGTCCTCTGAACTTTCAGCAAGCAAAGTTGTATCATCTGCACATCGCAGGTTGTTAATAAGTCTTCCTCCAATTCTGATGCCACATTTTTCTTTATATAACCGAGCTTCTCTGATTTTTTTGCTCAGCACAAAGTAGGCAGTTCAAACTTATTAGTCACTCCTTGGAAACCCTATACTGTGTCACTATGTGTCAGACTTGACTCTACAGCACTTAACAACAACGGCAGCTAATACTATGTTTACTTTTTTAAAGCCACACTTATTCATATACACACTTCATTTTTGTGCAATTCTTTTTGAATTCTATGGTTAATCAGTGCATATGCAATTTGAGCTTTTCTGATCTTTGTTGAAGAGATTAATCTATCTAAAAATCTATCTAGAATAAGCCATAAATCCCATTTTCTATAGGAAAAATTGTGGTGGTTATGTCCTGTGGAGTCAGTTCTGAATTCTAGTGACCCTGTATAGGGTTTCCAAGGCCGTAAATCTTTCAGGAGCAGAAAACCTCATCTTTCTCCAGTAGAATGACTGGTAGTCCCCAGCTGCAAACCTTGAGAATAGTAGCCCGACTCATAACCACTAGGCTATCAGATCTCTGTTTGGGAAAAAATAGCGAATATATAATTCTCACTTTGATTTACTTTCTTCTTCAAGTTCGTCATCTTTATTTAGACTATTTTCTGCAGAGAAGCAAGATGAACTTTCTACTGAAGTTAATCACAGAAAGAAAGATCATACTTATAATAAGACTATCATGCTGATCTTTAGCAGATGGGATGCACAAGGGCAGGGTTTCTTCTCTCTAGCACTTTATTTGCTTTATTTTTTTTTTTTTCCAATACTTTTATCAAGAATTGAGTGGTAGTTTACATGGTATAACATTGGTTTTGCGGTTTTGCACTCAACCTGTCAGGGACAAGTTAGGACCCCTGGATCCATGGGCTCATCTTACCCTGGCTTCCCCTGAAAGCAGGGAGAACATCTTTAGTCCAACAAGAAGGATAACACTGAGAAGAATAGTTTAGAGACAGAGATAGGAATATCAAAACCTAAAACCCTGATAAAAGTAGCTGGTCGCAGACAGACGACCCACGAAGATCTCACTGAAAGCTGACAGCTGCAGAAGCTGCCCCATTTCCAAGAAGCCTGGACCTCTCTACAAAAAAAACGTGAATATTCATCATACCACTCCTCCTTATTAATATGTATAAGCTCACCCCTCGAGAAAGGGGACCATACCTTTATAAGCCAGTTTATCCCAACCCCAAACCGTCTTCTCCTCTGGTGGAGACAGACTTGCTTCTCTCTTTGAAGTGTGCTTTTGCTTTGAGCTAGTCTAATCTATGCTCCCTAGGGCTACTAAGTCAACTCCACTTGTGGAGAAAGACCCGCTTCTCTCTCTGAAGGGTACTTTTGCTTTGCAATAAAGAGATTTGAAGTGAAGACTTTTTGTTTGTGTGTGATTGAGAAGCAGCGACTTGGTGGGACTAATTCTTTAGACCCTCTCCCACCTGAGAGTGGAAGGGACCAGGGGAAAAAATTAACAAACTGATCATATTTTGTTTTATTACAATGATTACAAGCCCCTCCATGCTCAATCATTTAACTTCTATTCTCTCTGTTTGTGTGTGTTTGATATACACAAAAGCATGCAGGAATATATAAACATTTAAACAACCAAAAGGCACATTCTGCAAGTCGGCCATCTGGCCACCAGCACACAGCTTTTCTTGTTCTATGAGTCTAGAGTTCTCAGCTGCTCTGTCTCTCCATGCCCTCACCTTTGCCTCCATATCTGGTGTTGCTGCTTCTCTGGATAGGGTACCATGTTCTGCTCATGCTCTTCTCTCTTGATGATCCTAGGGTCCTCTATTCCTGGACTGTAAGGTCCCTCTTTGTTACACAAATTCTACTTTTATTATTGTGATGATTGCAATTAGTTATGATAACAATTATACACTATTGAATCATAAGATTCTTATCCCCATTGCCTTTCACCATATCAATCTAGATACGATGAAAACTATTCACTGAGGATTCTACCTTCCCCCACACACTCTGAAACCAAACTTTCTCTTGAAAACTTGTAAGCCAGCCACAATGCGATTTTATAGCTACCCATTTTAGCCAGTGTCTAAGTTGCCCATCCCTATCAACCTTGTGTACAGAGGGGATAGGTTATGTCCTTGATGTGAAGAATCCTTCACTCTCAGTTGGTATTTTGAGCTACTACATTGATAAATGAAGGTCAAGTTCATCAAATTGTAGCACTTTACACTTGCTTACTTTATCACAATTTTTTTTTTTTCATCTTCCTCTAGTCAAATTCTAATCTAAGATGGCAGATAGGGTAGATGTGCAGTGAGGAGCTCCATCACCAAGAACACAGAATACCGTACCAAACAGGCTCAGGGGATGGTGCTAGAATGCTGAACCACATATAAAGAAATATTTAGAAGATTGGAAGACTTACAGCTAGTGAGATTTGTAAATGAATCAAAAATCTATTGCTTTCTAATTCAAAATGCTCAGCTACTCCTGGAGCCACCATCTTGGGAGAGATTAAGTGGGGGAAGGATCAGAATAGCCATGAACGTCTGACAGAACTGCAGATATACAGGGGTGGGCAATCTTTTTTTAGTATCTGTTCATTGGTCTCTCGCTGTCTGCGCACCTCCATTCTGGTGACTAGAGGGGATGTCTGAGTGAATGGACACCCCGCCCTCACCCCTTGAGGGTCTACTACGCATATGCACAGATCTCTTAGATATTTAAAGTGACAGTTTCCACTTAAAACCTAATGGCCACCACTCATCTGTCAATTTGCCATACTGTGGTGGCTTGTGAGTTGCTGTGATTCTGAAAGCTTTTCCACCAGTATTTTATATACCAGCAGGGTCACCCGTGGTGGACAGGTTTCAGATGAGCTTCCAGACATAGACAGAAGAGGAAGAAAGAGTGAAGAACTGCTTCCGAATATTTAGTCACTGAAAACCTTATGAATAGCAGAGAAACACTGTCAGATATAGTGCCGGAAAATGAGCCCCTCAGGTTGGAAGGCACTAAAAATGCGACTGGGGAAGAGTTGCTTCCTCAAAGTAGAGTTCACCATGATAATGCAAATGGAGTAAAGTTCCTGGGAAAAAAGCCTGCAAGACCTTTATTTGCTCATGGGGCACAACTCAAAATGAAGAAAAACAGCTGTAAACATCCACTGAAAATCAGAACATGGAATGCACAAAGTATGAATCTGGAAAAATTGGAAGATGTCAAAAATGAAATGGTATTCATAAACATCAATATTTTAGGCATTGGTGAGCTGAAATGAACTGGTATTGGCCATTTTGAATCTGGCAACCACATGGTCTATTACGCCAGGAATGACAAATTGAAGAGGAATGGTGCTACATTCATCGTCAAAAAGAACATATCCAGATCAGTCATGAGGTACAATGTTGTCTGTGATAGGGTAATATTCATGTGCCTAGAAGGAAGCCCAGTTATTATTCAAACTTACACACCAACCACTAAAGCCAGTGAGGATGAAATAGAAAAATTCTACCAACTTCTTCAATCTGAAATTGATCAAACATGCAATCGAGATGTATTGATCATTACTGGTGATTGGAACTCAAAGGTTGGGAGCAAAGAGGAAGGACCAGTAATTGGAAAACATGGCCTTGGTGATAGAAATGATGCTGAAGAATGCATGATAAAATTCTATAAAACCAGTGATTTGTTCATTTCAAATACCTTCTTTAGACAGCATAAGAGATGACTAGATACATGAACTCACCAGATGGAAAACATAGAAATCAAATTGAATATATCTGTGGAAAGAGATGATGGAAAAGCTCCACATCATCAGTGAAAACAAGGCCAGGGGCAGACTGTAGAACAGACCATCGATTACTCGTATGCAAATTCAAACAGAAGCTCAAGAAAATGAAAACAAGTCCATGAGAGCCAAAATATGACCTTGAATTTATCCCACCTGAATTTAGAGATCATCTGAAGAAAAGATTTGATACATTAAACACTAAAGACTGAAGAGCAGAAAAGCTGTGGGATGACATCAAGAATATCATACATGAAGAACGTAAAAAGTCATTAACAAGGAAAAGGTAAAAATGGATGTGAAAAGACACATTGAAACTTTCTCTCCAGCATAGAGATGCTATAGCAAATGGAAGAAATGAGGAGGTTCAAGAGCTGAACAGAAAATTTCAAAGATCAGCTTGAGAAGATAAAGCCAAATATTACAACAAAATGTGCAAAGGTCTGGAATCAGAAAACCAAAAAGGAAGAACACGCTCAGCATTTCTCAAGTTGGGGGAACGAAGAAAAAAATCAACCCTCGACTTTCATTATTGAAAGATTCTCTGAGCAAATTATTGAATGATGCAGAAAGCATCAAGAGAATATGGAAGGGTTACACAGAGTCACTGTACCAAAAGGAAATGGTTAATGTTCAACCATTTTAAGAGGTAGCATATGATCAAGAGCCAATGATACTGAAGGAATAAGTCCAAGGTGCATTGAAGGTCTTGGCCAATAACAAGGCACCAGAAATTGATGGAATAAAAATGGAAATCTTTCAAGAAAGTGAGGTGGCATAGGAGGTACTCAGTCATCTATGTCAAGAAATTTAGAAGACAACTATCTGTCCGACTGATTGGAAGAGGTCCGTATTTGTGCCCATTCCAAAAAGAGGTGGCCCAAGGGACCCAAGGGAATGAGGAAATCATTGGACAATCTCTTTGATATCCCATGTGAGTAGTTTTGCTAAAGGTAATACAGAAATGGCTACAATCATACATTGACAGAGAACTTCCAGAATTTCAAGCCAGATTCAGAAGAGGCCATGGAATGAGAAATATCATTGCTGATGTCTGATGGATGTTGCCTGAAAACAGAGAATCTCAGAAAGATGTTTATCTGTGCTTTATTGACTATGCAAAGGCTTTTGATTGTGTGGATTGTATCAAGCTATGGACAACATTGTGAAAGATGAGTATTCCAGAACACTTAATTGTGCTCATGCGGAATCTGAACCTGGACCAAGAGGCAGTTGCTCAAGCAGAACATGGAAACACTTGAATGTTTTAAAATTTAAAAAGGTGTGCGACAATGTTGCATTCTTTCACCATACTTATTCAACCTGTATGCTGAGCAAATAATACGAGAAGTGGCTTATATGAAGAAAAATGTGGCATTAGGATTGGAGGAAGACTCATTAATAACCTGCAATATGCAGATGATACAATCTTGCTTGCTGAAAGTGAAGAGGACTTAAAACATTTACTGATGAAGATCAAAGAGCACAGCCTTCAGTATGGATTACATCTCAATGTAAAGAAAACAAAAATCCTCACCACTTAACCAATAAAGAACATTCTTATCAATGGAGTAAAGACTGAAGTTGTCAAGGACTTCATTCTTCTTGGATCAACTATCAACACTCATGGAAGCAGTAGTCAAGAAATCAAATTACGTATTGCATTAGGCAAATCTGCTGCACAAGACCTTTTTAAAGTGTTGAAGAGCAAAGATGTCAGCTTGAGGCCTAAGGAGTGCTTGACCCAAACCATGGTATTTTCAATAACTTCATATGCATTCAAAAGCTGGACAGTGAATAAGGAAGACTATAGAAGAATTAATGCCTTTGAGTTATGGTGTTGGAGGAGAATATTGAAAGTGCCAAAAGAACTAATAGATCTGTTTTGGAAGAAATGCAGCCAGAGTGCTCCTTGGAGGCCAAGATGGCCAAACTTCGTCTCTCATACTTCAGACATATTGTCAGGAGGGACCAGACGCTGGAGAAAGATATCATGTTTGGTAAGGTGGAGGGTCAGGGAAAAAGAGGAAGACCCCCAACAAAATGGATTGGCCAAGTGGCAGCATCGATGGACTCAAGCGTGGCAATAGTAGTGAGGTTGGCCCAGGATCGGGCAGTTTTTCATTCTGCTGTGCATATCGTCACTATAGGTTGGTACTGACTAAATGGCACCTAACATCAACAACAACAGTAAGTCAATTTCTGATCATCAAGCCATCCAAGATAGGTCAAATGGGTACTATCTGCAAATTTGGGCATTCTTGTACATCTTCCCTCAATTCATATCAGCTGGACACTTCATTCTTGGCTCTATCCCTCCAATGCCTAGGTTACTGTCCATGTGTGTGTAGTACCCAAGTCTTCCCCAATTTTGGACCAAGCAACACTTCCTCTTCTCTCTTTCATCTCAAGGTCATCAGGAATCTATGGAATGTGGTCGAACTCAGCCAATATGTTCATTGCTGCCTTTTCCCCACTTCCACTCACCAGTAGAACAATGTGGTTGCCAGCAAGTTTAAATACCAGGTTGTGTGTTCCCCCTTAGTTTCAGCCTTGGAGGAGCGTTTGTCCTGAAGGGACTTAATTGCTTGCCTTGATGGCTCCCCAGCAAACAGCTTGCTTGTTCTTATAACAGCCAAACAAACTGTCATTTTTTGTTTTTGTTTTTTCCTGCTGGTCTTTCTTTCAAGAACTATCTTCTTTTCTTTTAGCCATTTCAAATGGGAATGTTCTACCTCAGAAGGTCTTGGCTGGGGCTCAGAATTCCACCTAAGGTCCTTTATACTACAAAGTATCCATAAGAAGCCCATTTCCTTGGGCAAGTTCTAGAAAACCTTTTAGGCAATTCAAACAGTCAAAAGCTGAAGATGAACTTACTGTAATCATGTTTCCTGCTATTCCTTTCTATCCCACTCACGTATCTATTTTACAATAGTAGGCAAGAGAAACCAATATCGATAAGATACTCAAGCATCTTAACATTATTTCCTATTTTTATCCTTTCATACTATGCCTTGATCCCTGTATCCAAGACTCCTGTTGTTTCAAGATTGAGCACACATTATTATTTACCTCTTATCCATTTAACCCATACAAACCTACCTGTGTTCCCCTATCTAACTTCGTTTTCCACCCCCATTTCTCTCTTGTGTATTGCCCTGCATATTACCTGAACTATGATGTAACTCTCCCCTAACCTGTACATTACCATCTTCTCTCTTCCACCCCTGGTAACCAATATACATATATATATATATATATATATATTTTTTTTTTTCCTTTTAGTATGGATATCTTGTCTTAAGCTTCACAATAATGGTCTTATGCAATATTTGTTCTTTTGTGACTAATGTCACTTGGAGTTGTGATATAGCACTGCGGGTTAATGCACAAGACTACAAAGTCATTTGAATTGCAAGGTCGGTGGTTCAAGCTCAATCCTTGGAAACACTATACAGGGTCGCTCTGGGTCGGAAGTGACTCAGTGGGACTTAACAACAAAAACAAACTTCACTCAGCATTATGTCTTCAAGGTTCATCAATGTAATGCTCACGTTTGCAGCTTCATTGTTATTCTTCAAGGTAGCATAGTGTTCCATTGTGTACATGTACCAAAGTTCGTTTATCAATTCTTCCATTGATGAGCACTTAGGCTGTCTCCATCTTTTTGTTATTGTGAATAGTTCTGTGATAAATATTGGTGTGCATATATTTACTTGTATTCTGGCTTGCATTTCTTGTGGATATATACCAAGCGAAGGAATTGTTGGGTCATAAGGTATTTTTATTTCTAAATTTCTGAGGAAGCACCATATAGTTTTCTAGAGTGGTTGAAATATTTTATATTCCCACCAGTTATGTAAGGGTGTCCCACTCTCTCCACATCCTCACCAGCATTTATTGGCCTTTGCTTTTTAGAACTTTGATCTTATTGCTGGTGTGAGATGATATTTCATTGTTGTTTTGATTTGCATCTCTCTAATAGCTAATGATTGTGAATATATCTTTATATGTTTGTTGGCTGCCCAAATATCTTACTTGGTGAAATGTCTGTTCATGTCTTGAGCCCATTTTTTTAATAGGATTATTTGTCTTTTTCTTGTAGAGGGTTGTAGTTTCTTATAGGTTTTAGAGATTAGTCCTTTGTCTGATATGCAGTTGCAAACTATTTTTCCCATTCTTTGGGCTCCTTTTTTACTCTTTTGGTGAAATCTTTTGATACACATAAATTTCTAATTTTTAGAATGTCAAGCGCAACAGCTGCTCCTTGGAAATCCTATACAGGGTTGCTGTGGGTCAGAATCGACTCGATGGCACTTAACAACAACAACAATGAATATAATCTACCATTTGTCTGTCAGTTTGTTGTACTGTGGTGGCTTGCATGTTGCTATGATTTTGAAAGTTATGTCATGGGTATTTTAAACACCAGCAGGGTCACCCATGGGGGACAGGCTATAGCTGATATTTCAGATGAGGACAGGCTAGGAAGGAAAATGGAATATTTCTGAATATTTAGTCACTGAAAACCTTATGAATATCAGCAGAACATTGTCTGCACCAGAATACTGAATATTAAAACATGATGAAGAGCACCAGAATATTGTCAGATACAGTGTTTAAAAATGAGCCCCTTTGTTGGAAGGTGCTCTATATATAACTGGGGAAAAGCTGCCTCCTCAAAATAGAGTTGACTGTTGTTGTTGTCAGGTGCCATTGAGTCAGAACCAACTCATAGCGACCCCATGCACAGCAGAACGAAACAAT